>NC_041218.1:57160586-57202668 GCF_002837175.3 Physeter macrocephalus
CTCTCCCGTTGCGGAGCACAGGCTCCGGACGCGCAGGCTCAGCGGCCATGGCTCACGGGCCCAGCCGCTCCGCGGCATGTGGGATCCTCCCAGACCCGGGCGCGAACCCGGTTCCCCTGCATCGGCAGGCGGACGCGCAACCACTGCGCCACCAGGGAAGCCCTGTGCCATCATATTTTTGAGGCTCAGTAGTTTATACCTATTGAGAAAGCATCTCAATTGAAAACTAAAACTCTTTGAATTATTCTGCAATTATCTTCCTGTATCCTGTGTACTCATAACCCAATCCCATTAATTGTTTTTTTATTCAAAATTTGTCTTCTACTTAGCCTTTTTCTTCCCATTCTAACACCACATCCCAATAGGCCCACATTATCTCACCTTTTTTTTGGTTTCCCTGACTCACTCTCCTTTACCTTTCAGAGCCAACCAATCACCACATTCTGCTGATTTTACCTTCTAAATATTTCTTGATTTATCCCCACTTCTGTTTCTACCTCATTGTCTTTCACTTGGACAGTGGGAAGGTTGACAGTGGAAGAAAGAAGAGTATGAATTTGTGATGATAGTAGCTACCAATTTTTGAGCACTTTCTAATGCTAGGCATTATGCTAAGCGTTTTACATTCATTTTCTTATTTAATCCTTATAACTGTTCTAAGAGCTGTGGATACTGTTTCTATCCCTCTTTCATAGGTGGAAAACCAGAGAGGTTAAGCAATTTGCACAAAGTCATGGTGGCAGAACAAGGATTGAAACCCACTCTGACCCAAGAGATTGTGTTCTTAACTTCAGCCCTGCACTGGCTCTTATATACTTGGTCACTGTTTAGGAGGTAGGATTGAGAGGCCTTGGTAATTGTTGTAAAGGGTAAGAGAGATGCTATGATCTGAATGTTCATTTCCCCCTAGAAATCATATGTAGCGATCGTACCCCCCAAGGTGATTGTATTAGGAGGTGGCGCCTTTGGGAAATGACTAAGTCATGAGGGCAGAGCCCTCATAAATGGGATTACTGCCCTTACAAAAGAGAGATTCCTGCCCCCTTCCACCATTTGAGGCTATAGCAAAACGATGGCCATCTGTGAACTAGAAAGTGGGCTCTCAACCAGACACCAGATCTGCTGGTTCCCTGATCTTGGACTTACAGCCTTCAGAACTGTGAGAAATAGATTTCTGATGTTTATATGCCACCCAGTCTATGATATTTTGTTATAGCAGCCCAAACAGACTAAGATAAGAGAAGACTCTAGTTTTCTGACTTGAGCAACTTAAGGGATGTAGGTGCTGGTCTCTGAGATAGAGGAACATGGACAAATTTGGGGGAAAAGAGGATTTGAGTGAAATGGGTCTCTGAGATAGGAAATGTGGGCATTTTTGGAGGGTAACAAATATTTTAGTAAGATGAAGATGACTTATGTTTTGGATACATTGAGTCAGAGGACATCCTAGAAGAGTGGCCCAGTGTAAAACTGAATATGAGTCTCTTCCTTTAGGAGGCCATGCTAGAGATAAATATTTGGCTTAAAGATACTGGCTGACACTCTGGGAGTGGGGAGTTCACTCAAGATGACGACTAAATGGGATGCATACCGAGAATTGAATCCTGTGGAAACACCCATGTTTAAAAAACAGGTGGAGGAGTATCTGCAAAGGATACTGGATACAAACTGTTTACAAAGCTAGGAGATGATGATGTCTGTGAGACTAAGGGAAGAGTTTCAAGTAAGGAGGAGTGGCCACTTGTCAAAAATGAGAAATCAAGTATGATGGAGACTTGAAAAGTGACCTTGAGCTTTGGCAACAGTTGGTGAGAAAGGGAAACGAAGAATTCAGAGTACTGTGGGATGGAGAATGAATGTGAATCAGGAAAGGGTGGTGAATGCTACCCACTTTTTCAAAGATTTTTTTCTGAAAAGCAGTATAATAGTAGTGGTTATGAGCTTGGACTAGACGAGACAGTCTGGGATCAAATTCTGGCTCTGCAGTTTATTAGCTTTGTGACTTTAGGCAAGTTGCTTAAACTTCTCAGTACTTCTGTTTCCCATCTGGAAAATGAGAAAAATAATAGTACCTGCCTTGGGGTTGTTGTGAGGATTCAGCTAATACATATAAAGCTCTTAGAAGATTGTCAGATTATAAAAACTTTTCAAGAAGTATTAGCCATCATCATCATTATTCTCATGCTGGAAAACTAGACTGGGGAAATAGGCTGGGATCAGATAATGAGGAGCCATATGTGTTAGTTCAGACAGTATGGATTTTATCCTAAAAGTAGCCAAAAACTGTCAAAGAATGTATATTTGACATGTTTAACCTTTGAAAAGGGTTGCTGTTTTCCAAAAAACATATCCCATATTCAGGTAGGTATGCTGCCACCAGGTGGCAGGTATATGTTATTGCTATACAGATGAAGCAGTAAAACCATGAGTTTTTTTTTTTAATATAAAATACTGACTGATTCAAATAGCTACATGTAAGCACCCTACTTCTAGCAGGGCACTTTGTTCCCAAAAAACTGATTAGTTAAGTGAAGGAGAGAAAAAGAGCCTTATAGTAAAGATAGATTTCAAAGGAAGCTAAGAGAAGTAATGTTGGGCCTCATGGGAAACTGAACAGCCATTTGGAACCAATGCCATTCTCTCTATCATCCCTTATTTCACTTTCACAATATCTGATGCTCCTCTCTTTGCAGATCAGCTTCTTTTTCTTGTACATCAGTTTGCACATGACCAAAAATTAAGGATGAATCCCCAAATTTGTTCTATTCAATGGAATTGTTTCCCACTATAGACACTTAAAAAAAAAAGAAGGGGGAGAGAAAAATTATTTAAATAGTGCAAGCAAATCAATTCATAGAGTAAGCATCTAGCTTAGTGGTTCCCAAACTTTGCTGCACGTTAGAAGCCTCTGGAAAGCTTTAAACAATTTCAAAGCCTAAGTCACACTCCAACCCCAAATCAGAAAGTCTGAGGTATGATCCAGGACTCACTATTTTTTAAAGATCCTCAATGTTCAGTAAAGTTTGGGACCCACTGACATAGCTAATTTGTGTGATTCTGCAAAACTAGGTGATTACACATCATGAACTCATATGCCAGCTACTTTACTTGGTGTGCAACTAAAGAAGTAAGGATGATTTCGTCAGAAGGAAAACTGGCTGTGCTGAATACACAAAAAAGTATTTTAGTCTGCAACATGACTAGTAGGTTGATAACATAAATGTACTTTATGGGTGATTTTAGGGATATTTGTATGATTATTGCATCATGCACTGATTTTTAAATCCTTCAATAAGATTCATCTCCCCTCTGTTAACTTTCTGGACATCTTTTCTAACTCTTTGTTCCCTAATTCCAAGAGAAGAATCTAATCAACTGCCTCTTTTCTCATCAAACTAGACTGGGAGGAGCAGCTGGGGTGTCCTGTATGGTAGGAGCTATGAGCACTGGCCAGTTTCCTCAGCAGGAAGTTCTAAATACATACTTTAAAAATACTTAAATATGTTTCACCTGTAAAAGAATACATATAAAATATATAGATAAGAAAAATGATTTTTAAAAAATGACCTCTATGCCTATCACCCAGTTTAAGAAATATACACATTCAAATACATTTGAAACCTTTCCCAATCTAATCCCACCCCCTCTCTACCTAAGGTAACTACAATTCTAAATTTTCTTTATCAGTGCCTTGCTTTTCTGTACCACATATGTTTACATAATATATTAGTTTTGCTGTTTTTGAATTTAATGGTATCATAAGCAGTATTTATTTTGAAGTTAATGGTATCATAGCAGTATTTAATGATTTTCTTTTTGTTCAGTATTATGTAAAGATGTTCATACCTGCATACTATTCCATTATAGGAATTTACCTCATTTAGCATTCTCATATCAGTGAGCATTTGGTTTATTTCCAGTTTTTCTGTTACAAACACTGGTGCTTTGTTAACTTTTGCCCATTTTCTGATGCATATGCCAAGGGCCTAGAGGTGTGCAGAGATCATAACCCCATGGTCCCTCAGTCCTCAGGGAGTAGTGAGTGTGTTGTGGAATGAGATAGGAAGAGGAAGTGAAACCAAAGCCAACTGATACTTACATGTTTATTATACACCCAGTTTCATCACAAATGATCTCTGACAGATCATTGGAGCTGTTGATGGGCACTGGACATCTGACAGGATAGGCCATTGAAGTGACCAGATACAGCAGTTCTTTTATTTTTTAAGTCGATATTTCCTGCAAAAAAAAATATGCGTATAAGAGAGAATAATATTCTATTATCTGTGGCTGATAAATGAACAAACCTCAGATGATAAGGTGGCATGTCTTTATGCTGCTGAGGGTGATAGCATCTGTTACAGGTATACCTTAGAGTTTTAGGGATTCTCCTTTACATGAACTGCTATTTATTTGAGATTAAGCTTTATACTATGTAGAAACTAGATAAGGTTGGGGCAAAGTGCCATTGTTCTCACCGTTCAGTGTTAGCAGTAAATGAGGTGACAGTGAAATGAAACAGAAGTTGGTGGCATCTGAACAGTGAGGTGTAATAATCTGTCACTGTTAGCAGTTATGCTTATGGGATGTCTGGAGAGGGTGTCTGGAGAGGCTGATGAAAGAGGCCAGGCCCCAGGACAGCATAATTCCTGGGACTTCTGCCTTATTTCTGTCTTTTGGGATGAGATTTTTGGTAGATGTGTAGTTGTATCATATCCTTTTAAAAATAGTGATATTAACATATAGGCCCATAGTTTTATTAGTGAATATTCTTTACAGATCTTTGGGGGAGGGAGGGAGGCAGTGAAAAATCTTTCAGAAAAGAAAACAATTATCCATAGTCTCATAACCTACAAGTAATCACTATTAACAGTTTGTTCGTTCTTTGTTTCTATGTATATTTTAAAACTTAGCTTGAATCATACTCTACATGCAGTTTTGGCCTCTTTTCTCCCCCAGCTTTAGTTGAGAGCATTTTCCCACATTAAATTTTTTTGGAAAACATTATCTTTGACAGGTACATAATATTACATTGTATGGTTGTACAGTAATGTAACCATGGACCTGATATATCATTTTAGTGTTATTTTTAGAAACTATACAGGTATTCTGAAGTTCTGAGGAATAAGCCTAAAATTGTTTATGGTTCCTCTTTTCTGTAAAAAAAAAAAAATTATCTTTTTTTTCACTCAACAAATTTTTATTGAGAACCTATATGCAGGCACTATTCGAGACTTAGAGTATTACATAGGCTTTGATTTTGATTAAAAATCCCTGCCCTCTTGGAGCATATCTTTAGTTATTTGTTCTGCAATAATAATTTGACTTCATATACTTCTTATAGTAACATGAGCCTAAAACAGTATTTTGATAATTTTATATACTTAGAAGTGATTTGTTCTAAACACTATAAAGTAATCATTCCACTTTTTATTCTATATCTTTTATCATTTTGGGATCATTTAGTAATAGATACTGTTTATTGAACTGTTTTTTCAAGCAACAGTTAAAAAGAAACTTTTTTATAATGTAGAATTCTAGTTTTTCTTCTACATAGTTAAGTGAGAGTACGGGGAAGAAAAAGGGAAAGGAACAGTTGAAAAGAACTTTTCCAATTTAAGCATTAAAAGCTGGAAGAAATTTTATTGATTGATTGACATATAGTTGATCTACAATTTATATTAGTTTCAAGTGTACAACATAGAGATTTAATATTTTTACAGTTTATACTCCATTTAAAGTTATTATAAAATATAGGCTATATTCCCTGTGCTGTACAGTATATCCTTGTACCTTACTTATAATATTTTATACATAGTAGTTTGTACCTCTTAATCCCCTACCACTGTATCTTGCCCCTTGCCCCACTGGTAACCACTAGTTTGTTCTCTATATCTATGAGTCTGTTTCTGTTTTGTTATATTCATTTGTTTGTTCTGTTTTTTAGATTCCACATGTAAGTGAAAACATACAGTATTTGTCTTTCTCTGTCTGACTTATTTCAGTAAGCATAAAACCCTCTGGTCCATCCATGTTGATACAAATGACAGAAGTTCATTCTTTTTTATGGCTGAGTAATATTCCATTGTATGTATACCACATTTTCTTTATCCATTCATCTGTTGATGGACACTTAGGTTGCTTCCATATGTTGGCTATTGTAAAGCTACTGTGAACATTGGGGTGCATGTATCTTTTTGAATTAGTGTTTTTGTTTTCTTAGGATATATCACCTAGGAGTGGACTTGCTGGATCATATGGTAAAACTGAAAGAAGTTTTAAGAGGTGCTTCTAATCCTCCTCTTCATTGTACAGTTGAAAAAACTGAGTTCTCTTGAGGTTAAGTGGCTTGTCCAGTGTCACATAGCTAGCTTATTAGAGTCTCTGTAAACACAGCAGTCCAGTACTCTAATATATGTAATCCATATTCTTTTTGAAACATTATTTTCACTCAAAAAATATTTGGGCCTACTATGTGCCAGACAATGAAATGTGTTAAAATTTGCAAAATTAAGGTAACTTTTTCAGTTCCAGAATCTGTTTTCTTCTTAGACATGAAAGTGTTCCAAAACTTTAAGAAAAATTCTGCATTGAATGAGGTTGTAGGATATAAATAAGACTGCTGGCTCCATAAGGTAAAGTCCTGTGGCCTTTTCCATATCTGATTTCCTTGGGTCTGTTTGGCACTGTTATTTTCCAACAGTTTGTATATTTTCATATCGTTGGAAAATATTATTCAGAGCATCTTTAAAGTGTTACTTTTGTCTTCTTTGTTTTCAGTTGCCCTACTTCAGCTCTACATACAAATTGTGTTTGGGTCAACTGTGTTATTCTTCTGTGTTTTCATAGTTAGGTCCCTGAAGTTTTGTTGTAATAGCTTGTACAGCATTCGTGTTCAGCATTCATTAGGGAATATCACAAAGGTAAAGGCTGCACGGACAGGTACAAATAGTTACATAATTAGAATTAATTAGGATTTCTTAAATTTTCTACAGTAAAAACATAGCTACTTACAGCTGCTTTTGAAGACTAGAGAAAGTAGATAACATTTTAAAAATATTTTATAATTTCTTGGTGCATGTGTATGTTGTGTGTGTGTTTTTTCCCTAGTGTTGTCAAAAAAGTATTTGTTTTGGTGATTTCATTTGTTCATGCCTTTAAACTTCGTGTTCTAGATTTAATGTTAGTGTTTTTAAGTTTAATGACAAACGAAGGAAAAGAGCTCAGAATGCGTGGAATGCAAATTGGTATAATGGAAGGAATACTGGATTTGGAGTCAGATGTTCTTGTTTTATTTTGCTACTTTTGGGCAAGTAACTCATATTTGTCTTCAAATCTCAGCTTCCACATTCTTTTCTCAATATTTCATGACTTCTCCCTTACATTCCCATTCAAATTAAGTCTTTCTGTTTTAGACTTTCTTTAGTACCTATACTTTTTCTTCAAAGCACTTTTTGTCTCTTGAAATGATATATTTCTGTATTTGTCCATATTTGTTTAATTTTTTTCTTCCTACCTGGATTACAATTCAGAGGAGTAGGGTTTGTATCTGTTTCATTACTACCTACCCTGCACAGGGCAGACACATGATAATTTATTCCATAAACTCAATATTTATTCCATAAACACAGTAAATATTTTTTAAATAAATGAACTACTCACTACTGTCTGTCGTATGCCAAGTTATTTCCTTCACAGCTGTGAAACTCTACAACCACACCTCTTACAGAAAGCCTTTTTTTGAGAAAATCAGGACAAGAGAAGTTCCCGTACTACCTGCTTAAAGATATATAGGACTATTGAGTTTACAAAATTGTACACTAACTTTTACCTTGTTTCTCACAACTCAATGAAATATTAAGCTGGCCTAGACTAAAAGATCCTACCGTTAAGACAGTGTATTTCGACTCATGTCTAGCTTTGGGCCTGGCACATAAACACCTGATGAACTCTCAAGAAACAAAACAGATTCCAGTTAGTACTTTTATTGACGTGACATTATAAAAACTTGGCATTTTTTTTACAGCATTAAAAAAATTCTTTGTTTTATTGAGAATGATCATTTATAAATAAATACTGAGTTTATGGAATAAATTATTAGTCATTTTTATTTAATTATTTATTCGTGTTCTGGTCAGGGTAAGACATTTGCTTGAGATCTGAATTAGTTTTGAAAGGCAAGTGTATATGGACATGATATCTTTCCAGTAAATCTTGCAGCTATTTCCGTGCCTGCATATGTTAACATTTTTATAATTGGCTTCCAAATGACAAACACAGATGTCTGTAGTCTGAATTTCCAACATGTTTTAGAATAAATGTTTTTCCAGTAATTTAAAGTGTACCATTGCAGTATCAAATGATTAGCTAATTGAATAGAATTTCTGATTTTTGCTTATCTGCCAGCTTGCCATTTTTCAGATTTAAAATAAAAATAGCTATTTATGATGTGATTTATGATGTGATCTTTTTCCCTTTCTCATGTTTTTACAAAACAGAACTCTTCCTAAAAAGCTATTATGGGCATTGTTTTTCTGAGAATTTGATTTTGTTGTTTGTTTAGTTTTTCTGTTTATTTGTTTTGCCTAGTGGGGTAGAGAGATTATGGTGAGAGGGAATATTTTATGTTTTAATTCATTTAATTGCCACTTTGAATTCTGAGACCATGGAACTTTTTTAGATAGTGGAATTAGATATGCCAGTTTATCATCTTAGTTCTTAGGTTCTGTGGAACAGTGCTTAAAATTATTGCTTAATGTTAACTTTTCTATAAAAGGTACGTTATCTTTTTTTCACTCATCATGTATTTATTGAGTACTGTTCTAGATTTTAAATATATAGCAGTGAACAAAATTTCTTACATTCATGGAGTTTACCTTCTGGTTAATTGTTCTGAAAAAATAATATGACTTCATGTAATCAATAACATAGGCCTGAAACAATGTCTTGGTAATTTTATGTGCTTAGAAGTGATTAGTTCTAAACACTGTAATAGAACTATTCTCCTTTTTTTTAATACCTGTGTTGGGTCTTCTTTGCTGCGCATGGGCTTTCTCTAGTTGCGGCGAGCAGGGGCTACTCTTCATTGTGGTGTGTGGGCTTCTCATTGCAGTGCCTTCTCTTGTTGCAGAGCACAGGCTCTAGGCCTGTGGGCTTCAGTAGTTGTGGCTCGTGGGCTCTAGAGCGCAGGCTCAGTAGTTGTGGCGCATGGGCTTAGTTGCTCTGCGGCATGTGGGATCTTCCTAGACCAGGGCTCGAACCCTCGTCCCCTGCATTGTCAGGTGGTTTCTTAACCACTGCACCACCAAGGAAGTCCCTATTCTACTTTTTATTCCATATCTATTATTAACCTTTTCATTGGGTTCATTTAATAATGGATACTGTTGTCTCAGGCAGTGGGGTTTTTGTTTGGTTTTTTTAATCAGTCTTTTTATAGTACAGGATTTTAGTTTTCTCTTTTTTTATGTATTTGTACATATAAATAAATATTAAATATAAATTATAAATCCTAACAGTTGAAATTTTAAACAAAACCTGCATCATTGTCCTGATATCCTCTGCTGTCTGAATATATTTTTAAATCTTAAGAATGTCAGTAGCATTTTTTTGCTTTTACATTCTTTCTGAGGGATCATTTTAAAATGATGTCCCTAGACTTTTGATTCTATTTACAGATAATATATAATAGTGTTTCAGTTGGTTTATTTTTAAGAATGAATTTGCTCTCCAAAGTAGTTTAAATGCATTCCAGCAGCTTAATAATGTACAAATAGAGGCAACTGGTCTTGCATCTGTTCCTTAAGCAGATAGTAGAATAACTGACTAGTTGCTGATCAACTGGGGAAGAAATTTCAATGTGATATATTTTTATATTACAAGATCAGTGATTAGGTATTTCTGACTTATTAATTAGACACATTTGTTAAGTAAACAATACATATCTATAAACTTTTCTTCATTTACAGCAGACAAAAGTGTAACATATGCTGTATGTTATTCTATAGATTCTAGTATTTGTCATATATTTTGATAGTTAATGATATCAACATCATCAAGATTGCTTTATTCCTTTATATCATAAGACATTTACTGGCCATCTTTGTAATTCGTCTAACTTATATATTAATATATTTGTATATTTCCTCTGTTTCCTCTTTTTAAGGCACAAAGGGCTTACACCTGTTCTTATGCTTTTGTTTGTCTCAGATTGACTGAGTTCAAATTAAATTTAGGAATTGGTAGTTAATAGTTGCTTCATATAAAATTTGGAAAATTTATGCTCCAAAAAGGAAATTTCAAGTGAGCATAAGGAAAAATACCTGTAATCCCAAATCCAGAGACATACCAAACTTGTTATGGTTATATTCTTCCAGAATTTATCCATGCCTATGTGTATAATGTTATTAAAATTTAAGATAGGTATAATTGTTGAAGACTGTGAGCCTGAGGCCTGCCTTATCTTTGTTAAAAAAGATGCACTTAATTTTCCTTTTACTAAAAAAGGTTATATTGCAATATTATACCTAATGTTGTGTATAAACATTTACTCTTAATCATGGTTTACATTAATATTTTTAATATTAATAATGGTTTGCATTAGTATTATTTTAATTGAATTAATCTAGTGTTGCCCAAAATATGTTATCCATACTTCTGATATAGGTAGTGATGAGATAGTTTAGGTGATATCCTGATCCAGTATTAAATAACAGTGGATAGTATTGTAAAAAAAAAAAGTAACTACTTTTCCAGGTTTCTTTAACCAGGTTTCTTATAAGCCAGAAGTCTGATACTCATAGATCCTTAGCACCCCTCTAACACTTGCCTGTTTCTCTTAGAGCCATCAGCAGTATATCTAGCTAAAATTTTAATAATAGTTTTATTTTTCATTGTATTCATTTTTGCTTTTATTAAAAAAAAAAATGACAAGTGGGGCTTCCCTGGTGGCACAGTGGTTGAGAGTCCACCTGCCGATCCAGGGGACACGGGTTCGTGCCCTGGTCCGGGAAGATCCCACAAGCCGCGGAGCGGCTAGGCCCGTGAGCCATGGCCGCTGAGCCTGCGTGTCCGGAGCCTGTGCTCCACAACGGGAGAGGCCACAACAGTGATAGGCCCACGTACTGCCAAAAAAAAAAAAAAAAAAAAGACAAGTGATACTATCTTTTAATTTATGCCAAGGATAGAAAGTATCCTTTTAAAATAAATTTAAATAAGAAAAGTACACTAGTTAAAACATTAAGTAACTGGTAAGTTTAGGTGACACTAGGATATGGCAAAAATTCTGATGATGGTATGCAATTGAGTAAGGGCTAGGAGGCTCTACTGTTTGATACTGAAAATATTTATAATTTTTCCCATTATAAACAAGTCTGCAGTGATCATTTGTATAGCTAAAGCTTTTACATGAAATAATTACATTTACTAATATAATAAGTGGAAGTCACAGAAATTCCACAAAGCAAATGCATTTAGAGCTCCTGTGTTTTCATATAATCTCATATCCAGAGATTATACTCTCACTAAACAGTGAATGAGGATGCCTGTTTTTTATTCTACCCAACTCTGGGCTAATTTTTTTTCTTTCGACATGATATTTTCAGTTCTTCTCAACATTTGAACAGCATTCATTCAGAAATACCTAGTTTCTTAGCAATTCAGTAGTCATTCTTGTGTTAAACACAGTAACCATTGTCCATTATTTTGTCATCATTTTAGTGATGGGTTGATCTTTTAAAGAAAGTGACTCCAAATCTACTTTTTTCTTAGTGCTGATAACGAAAAATTATCTTTGACAATAACGATGATTTTTTTTTTCTGTAGCTTGCCCAGTTTCGACAAAGGAAAGCTCAGTCTGATGGGCAGAATCCTAAGAAGCAGAAAAAAAAGAGGAAAACTTCAAGTAGTAAACATGACATGTCAGCATACCATGCTGTGAATATTGAGCAATCACAGACTGATGAGATGTGCACAAATAGTTCTCAGAGATTAGGATCAGCTGTGACTCCTGAATCCACAATAATGAGAACTCTACACAGTGGAGAAATAGTTAAACATGACCAGGTCTTCTCTGTTGAAGTAAGTATTCATCCAGATTTTTAAATACTAGCATTCTAAGTGTAAAGTTGTTGAAATGACAACACTCATTAGCACCGTATGCAATTTTTGTGAGCTTGATTTAACAAACACTTATTGAGCAGCTATATTACACCAAAGATAGAGCACCAAGCATACAAAGATAAATATGACAGTCTCTATACTTGAAAGTCACTCTAGTGGGGAAGGTGGATATAAGATAGGCTGTGTACCTTGATTAGAGCCATGCTAGCAGCAGTGCACATGGTGCCCTAAAGTACCATGATTTGGGGGAATGCCCAGATCAGTCTTGTGTGTGTTATTTGGGAAAGTTTCCAGGAAGAGAACCAAGTCTTGAGGTGTAAGAGTTAGCTAGAGGCAAAGAAGTAGGGCAGACAACCTCCATGCTAAAGAATCAGCATTCTCAAAGACATGAAACAGTGTGATGTGATTTGGAAACCTTAAGTAGTTTAGTTTTAAATGGATCTCAAAATGATCAGGATAGGATGGTGGTAATGGTGAACAGAGGGAGGCTGTACCTGGCCCATAGAAAGTTTTCCTCAATAAATGCTAATTTTCTTCCTCCCCTTAATGATGGAATTTTCAAGATTAAGGAGATGAGGGAGAAGTTAAAAGTGGATTGGGTGGTGGGTGGGATGGTGGAGCTACCAACTAAGACCAGGAGTAGAGAATGATGGGATGCTTAGGAGGAAGAGTGTTGTAGAACGCAAAAAATGATCATTTGGATTGTGCCCTGGCATATTTAGGTGGAAATAGAATTTAGATATATAGGGATTTGAGCTTTAGTCAAGGGTCAGATGTCATAGAGATTTGCTATTCATCATAAAAGTGGATCTGACTTTTTCCTACTTAGAGTTTTTGAGCATTTTGGATACATAGATTAATGTTTTTCATCAACTTTGGGAAGTTTTCAGCCATTATATCTTTGAATATTCTTTCTGACCCTTTCCTCTCCTTCTGAGTCTCCATTATTCATATGTTAGTATGTTTGTTGCACAGGTCTTTGATGATTTGTTCATTTTTTAAAAATTCCTTTTTCTTTTTCTCAGACTGGATAATTTCAGTTGCACTGTATTGAAGTTTGCTCTGATTCTTCTTCCTCCTCCTAAGATCTCCTGTT
This sequence comes from Physeter macrocephalus, assembly GCF_002837175.3. Taxonomy (NCBI): domain Eukaryota; kingdom Metazoa; phylum Chordata; class Mammalia; order Artiodactyla; family Physeteridae; genus Physeter; species Physeter macrocephalus. The sequence continues at coordinate 57,173,800 of NC_041218.1, forward strand.
AAGCCCCTCTAGTGAATTTTACATTTCAGTTATTTTACTTTTAACTCCAGAATTTCTCTTTGGTTCTTTTATAAATTCTTTCTTTTTTTCTATTCCCTATTTGGCAAGGCATTGTTCTTATAATTTTCTTTAGTTTTTTAGACATTAGTTCCTTCATTTATTTGACTTTTTAAAAAATAGCTAATTTAAAATCTTTGTCTATTAAGTCCAATATCTATTTTCCTCAGGGGCAGTTTCTACTGATTACTGTTTTTCTTGTGTATGGGCCATACTTTCCTTTTTCTTTGTGTATTTGTAATTTTTAAAAAAATTATTTATTTATTTTTGGCTGCATTGGTCTTCTTTGCTGCAAGTGGGCTTTCTCTAGTTGCAAAGAGCAGGGGCTACTCTTCATTGCTGTGTGCAGGCTTCTCATTGCGGTGGCTTCTCTTGTTGCTCTAGGCACGCGGGCTTCAGTAGTTGTGGCTCGTGGGCTCTAGAGTGCAGGCTCACTAGTTGTGGCACATGGGCTTAGTTGCTCCACGGCATTTGGGATCTTCCTGGACCAGGGCTTGAACCCGTGTCCCCTGCATTGGCAGGTGGATTCTTAACCACTGCGCCACCAGGGAAGCCCTGTATTTGTAATTTTTTGTTGAAATCTAGATCTTTTGTATAATACAATATAGTAACTGTGGTGCTTGATTTGATTTGAAGATGTTTTTATTTTCATTTTCTGCCTAACAAATCAATACTTGGGCTTTCACTGGAATTTTAGCATTTCACGTGCAGAGTGTCTGTTCACCATTTTATCCTCAGTAGCACAGTTCTTAGTACATGATATGCATTTAAACAATAGCCATTTGAAAGAATAAGTAAGTGAGCTAACCATAAGGACTGGCATCATGAAAGTGGTTTTTTTTGACCTCACTGGGTCTTCATTGCTGCACATAGGCTTTCTCTAGTTGTGGCGAGTGGGGGCTACTCTTCGTTGCAGTGCACAGGCTTCTCATTGTGGTGGCTTCTCTTGTTGCTGAGCATAGGCTCTAGGTGCACGGGCGTCAGTAGTTGCAGCATGCAGGCTCAGTAGTTGTGGCACACGCAGCCCAGAGTCTGCAGGCTTCAGTAGTTGCAGCGTGTGGGCTCAGTAGTTGCAGCACACAGGCTCTAGAGCACGCGGGCTTCAGTAGTTGTGGTGCGCAGGCTCAGTAGTTGTGGCACACAGGCTTAGTTGCCTGTGGCATGTGATATCTTCCCGGACCAGAGATCGAACTGATGTCCCCTGCATTGGCAGGTGGATTCTTAACCACTGGACCACCTGGAAAGTCCCATGAAAGTGTTTTAGATTTAAAAGAGGGCCACATAAGTTAGGAACCACTGCCACAGGATTTTAGAACAGGAGTAAGCTTATTTCTGTTCCTGGCATCATTACTACATCAGAGAGGAGGTTGACTTGGAACTTGATCTTGAGTGCTGAATAAAATTTCCGTAAGTGTAGATGAGAAAGGAGACAGTAATGCTTCCTGTTTGGTTTTTTTTCAGTTTTTGCTTTTTTTGTTTATTTGGTTGGGGTTTTTTTGTTTTTTGTTTCTGTTAATTTTTTTGAGCTCATTGGACAGGTACTTTATTATCTTTCTCCATTTTGGAGGAGTACTTCTCAGACTTCCATGTATATACAGATCACACGTGGGATCTTTTTAAAATGTAGATTCTGATTCAGCAGGTCTGGGTGGGGCCCATGAATCAGCTTTTAAAAAATTTTTAATGTTTTTAAATTGAAATATAGTTGATTTACAATGTTGTGTTAGTTTCTGGTATACAGCAGAGTGATTCAGTTATAAGTATATATACATATATTTATGTATATATATGCATCCATATATATGTATATATACTTATTCAGATTCTTTTCCATTAGGGTTTATTACAAGATATAGAATATAGTTCCATATGCTATACAGTAGGATCTTGTTGTTTATCTCTTTTATATATAGTAGATTGTATCTGCTAATCCCAAAGTTCTAATTTATCACTCCCTGCATTTCCTCTTTGGTAACCGTAAGTTTGTTTTCTACATCTGTGAGTTTGTTTCTGTTTTGTAAGTAAGTTCATTTGTGTCATATTTTTAGGTTCGACATGTAAGTTATATCATATGATGTTTGTCTTTCTCTGTTTGACTTACTTCACTTACTATGATAATCTCTAAGTCCATGCATGTTGCTGCAAATGGCATTATTTCTTTTTTTAATGGCTGAGTAATATTCCATTATACATATATATATATATATATATATATATCTCTCACATCTTCTTTATCCATTCATCTGTCGATGGACACTTAGGTTGTTTCCTTGTCTTAGCTATTGTAAATAGTACTGCTATGAACATTGGAGTGCAATATCTCTCTCTCTCTCTCTCACATCTTCTTTATCCATTCATCTGTCGATGGACACTTAGGTTGTTTCCTTGTCTTAGCTATTGTAAATAGTACTGCTATGAACATTGGAGTGCATGTATCTTCTCCAGTTAAGAGTTTTCTCCAGATATATGCCCAGGAGTGGAATTGCTGGATCATATGGTATTCATATGAGTATTATGTTGGCCGTGAGTTTGTGATAAATAACTTTTATTATGTTGAGATATGTTCTCTCTACACCAACTTTAGTAAGAGTTTTTATCATGAATGGATATTTCACAAAAATAAACTCAAAATGGTTTAAAGACCTAAATATAAGACTGGATACTATAAAACTCTTAGAGGAAAACATAGGCAGAACACTCTTTGGCATAAATTGCAGCAATATCTTTTTCGATCCGTCTCCTAGAGTAATGGAAATAAAAAGAAAAATAAACACCTAATTAAACCCAAAAGCTTTTGCACAGCAAAGGAGACCATAAACAGAATGAAAAGACAACGCACAGAATAGGAGAAAATATTTGCAAGTGATGTGACCGACAATGGATTAATCTCCAAAACTTACAAACAGCTCATATGGCTTAATATCAAAAAAACAACCCAATCAAAAAATGGGCAGAAGACCTATATAGACATTTCACCAAAGAAGATATACAGATGGCCAAGACGCACATGAAAAGATGCTCAATGTCGCTAATTATTAGAGAAATGCAAATCAAAACTACAATGAGATACCACCTCACACCAGTCAGAATGGCCATCATCACAAAGTCTACAAACAATAAATGCTGGAGAGGGTGTGGAGAAAAGGGAACCCTCCTATACTGGTGGGAATATAAATTGGCATAGCCACTATGAAGAACAGTATGGAGGTTCCTTAAAAAACTAAAAATAGAGGTAACATATGATCCAGTAATCCCACTTCTGAGCATATATCTAGAGAAAACCATGGTTCGAAAGGATACATGCACCCCAGTGTTCATTGCAGCACTGTTTACAATAGCTAAGACATGGAAACAGTCTAAATATCCATTGACAGCTGAATGGATAAAGAAGATGTGGTACATATATACAAGGGAATATTACTCAGCCATTAAGAAGAATGATGGATGGACCTAGAGTCTTTCATACAGAGTGAAGTAAGTCAGACACAGAAAGACAAATATCATATGATATTGTTTATATGTGGAATCTAAAAAAATGATACAAATGAACTTATTTAGAAAACAGAAACAGACTCACAGACTTAGAGAATGAATTTATGGTTATCAGGGGGAAGGGTTGGGGGGAGGGATAGATTGGGAGTTTGAGATTAACTTGTACACACTGCTGTATTTAAAATAGATAACCCTATTAGAATTTTTTAATGTTTCTTTACATGTATACACAGGATAATTTTATAGATGTAAACATTATGTTTAATTGTATTCAATAACATGAACACAAAAGTGGAATGATAATAAAATAGATAACCAACAAGGACCTACTGTATAGCACAGCGAATTCTTAGTAGTCTGTAATAACCTAAATGGGAAAAGAACTTGAAAAAGAATAGATACATGTGTATGTATAACTGAATCACTTTGCTGTACACCTGAAACTAACACAACATTGTTAATCAACTATACTCCAATATAAAATTAAAATTTTTAAAATTTTAAAAAAATGGATGTTGAATTTTATCAAATGCTTTTTCTGCATCTATTGAGATGATCATGTGGTTTTTGTCTTTTCTTGTGTTGATGTGTGGTGTATCATATTGATTGATTTGCATATGTTGAACCATCCTTGTGAACCTCAGATGAATCCAGCTTAATCGTGGTGTATGATCCTTTTTAATGTGTTGGTGGATTTGGTTTGCTAATATTTTGTGGAGGATTTTCGCATCTATATTAATCAAAGATATTGTATTGTAATTTTCTTTTTTGTGGTATCTTTGTCTGGTTTGGGTATCAAGGTGATAGTGGCTTCAAACAATGACTTTGGGAGTTTTCCCTTCCCTTTAATCTTTTGGAAGAATTTGAGCAGGATTGATATAAGTTCTTCTTTGTATGTTTAGTAATCCCCCAGTGAAGCCATCCAGTTCTGGACTTTTGTTTGAAGGCAGTTTTTTAAAATTACAGATTCTGTTTAACTTCTAGTGATCAGTCTGTTCAAATTCTCTGTTTCTTCTTGATTCAGTTTTGGTGGGCTGTATGTTTCTAGGAACTGGTCCATTTCTTCTAGGTTGTCCAATTTGTTGGCACATAATTGTTTATAGTATTCTCTTATGGTTTTTTGTATTTCTGTGGTATCAGTTGTTATTTCTCCTCTTTCATTTCTTATTTTATTTTGGTCCTCTTTTCTTCTTGGTGATCCCTGCCAGAGGTTTGTCGATTTTGTCCTTTCAAAACATCAGCTCTTGGTTTTAGTGATTATTTCTATTGTTTTTTAAATCTCTGTTGTTGTTTTTTTTCCTCACTGATCTTTATTATTTCCTTCCTTCTGCTGACTTTAGGTTTTGCTTTTTCTTCTTCTTCTAATTCTTTTAGGTGGTAGGTTAGGTTGTTTATTTGAGAAATTTCTTGTTGTTTGAGCAAGTCCTGTGTCACTATGAACTTCACTCTTAGGACTACTTTTGCTGCATTTCATAGCTTTTGTATGGTTGTGTTTTCATTGTCATTTGTCTCAAGGTATTTTTAAAATTTCATTGTTGAGCCATTAGTTTTTTAGTAGCATATTGTTTAGTCTCCCTGTAATCATTTTTTCTCATTTTTCTCTCTGCAGTTGATTTCTAGTTTCATGCTGTTGTGATCAAAAAAGATGCTTGAAATAATTTCTATCCTTTTAAATTTGTTTAGGCTTGCCATGTGTCCTAGTATGTGGTCTATCCCAGAGAATATTCCATGTGCACTTGAAAAGAATGTAATCTGTTTTGGGGGGATGTAATGTCCTGAAAATATCAAGTCTAACTGTTCTGTTGTGTCATTTACGATCTCTGTTGCCTTATTGATTTTCTGTCTGGAAGATCTGTCCATTGATGTCAGAGGGGTGTTAAAGTCTCCTATTATTATTATATTTCCATCAGTTTCTCCCTTTATGTCTGTTAGTATTTGTATTATGTGGGTGCTTCGATATTGGGTTCACATATGGTTCATATTTGTTGAGTGAAAAAAATGAAATATCTGGGTCTCTTTTCGCACTTGTAAAATTAGATTCTTAGATTTGATGAGAGCATGTGAACAGTGAAAGCAGTGAAAATTTAGGTTTCCTCTTTGACTCTTCCTAGTACTTCTAAGCTGAGGGAAGCTTAGAAAAGCCACTCACTGCATACCCAAATCCCAGGGATGTAAGGGTGAAGCAAGAATGTCTTTGAAAATTTTTTGTAAGCTGCAACAGTGTTAATAACAACAGAGGTTGGTAATTTTCTTCAAGTTATTGCTACTTTTCTAGCACCAAAATTTGATGGTTCTTCATTTTAAAGAAATTGAACTTTTTGGAGTAACAATTTAAGACTTTATTTTATTTAAAAGAGATAAAAGAATTAGAAGGATGGTATCTTTTTTGGTGCTTTTGTCTTACAAATGATTTGTAGTGTATAAAAGACCCTGTGTGAAAGTACTTCTTGATACTTTTATATTTAGAAAACTGCCTAGTGATAAATTTTAGATGTGTTATTTAGCCATTGTGATTCATAATCAGAGTGGAATTTTTAAAGAATTTAATAATTTTTTACCTGTTTTTTAGTAATATTTTTTTAGTTTTCTATCATAAGTTACCAATAGTAATGGGCTAATAAAGTACAGTATTTGGAGAGGGGACGCAGTAGAAAGGCTTTACTATAATCCGTTTTTACTTTCTGTTTTAGCCGGAAAGTGAAATTTCAACCACGGCAGATGATTATAGTTCAGAGGTAAGGATAAGTAACACTGTGATTGACATTTCATATTTTTTTGAAATTATTGTTGATTATTAGTACTTTATTACTTGCAACTCACATGCTTTATGTTTTTATGAATATAATAAGAATATAGCACAGTATGATGTAATGTAAATGACCTAGAAAACCTGAAGTTCATATTTTTCTGACATATCTTTTTTTCAGATTATTAACTAAAGTCTTAAATTTGTTTGAATAAGTTGGTCCTTAATTAGATTGAGGCCTTGTTTTAGTTTCTAGAAAAGTGTTTGAAATTGGGTTTCTAGGATACATGATATAAGGTATCCATATTTAACACAGTAAGCATTTCATATTATAGGGTATTTTATTTTGCGTAATGCTTTTTACAGCTGCTTGAATTCTAGTTAATTATATAAATTCATTTATTGAAATTAATGTTGCAGCAGTGATTTTTAATTTAGGTTATAAAAGCTAACATGGGCATTGGACACTTTAGGAAATACCTTCTTTATGTGTTAATAAATGTATGTCATTTTATCTTTTTCTTATTCTTTTAGATATGATTGTCATTTTTTTTGGTCCAGTATTTGAGGACATGGAAAACTTTCTTGCTTTGAATGGTTCAACAACTCAGTGTATTCTATAAGTTTTGATTTATTGTAGGTGTCTAATAGGAAAGGAAAAAAAACTTCATGTACTTAAATGAACTTATTACTGTTTGGGATTGCTAATGGGAGTGAAAACTTTTACACTTCAAAAGTTGAATGAGGGCTTCCCTGGTGGCGCAGTGGTTGCGCGTCCGCCTGCTAATGCAGGGGAACCGGGTTCGCGTCCCGGTCTGGGAGGATCCCACATGCCGCGGAGCGGCTGGGCCCGTGGGCCGTGGCCGCTGGGCCTGCGCGTCCGGAGCCTGCGCTCCGCGATGGGAGAGGCCACAGCAGAGGGAGGCCCGCATAGCACCAAAAAAAAAAAAAAAAAAAAAAAAAAAAAGTTGAATGTGTTTAAAAGCTGGGAATATACTTATTAGTGATCTGGTCAGGGAAATAATTAACCAATGTTAAATAAATAAATTAGTGCCCAGTTTAGGCTACATAAATTTGCCTTTATGGGAAGTATCTCAGTTTAAAATTACAGCTTGCAATTCAGAGAATCTGCCCTTGTGACTTTAAATTTGGGGCTTAGATACGAAAACATTGCTTTTCTCTTCCATAATACCTTAATTCTTAGAGCTTGTGTTTCTTGATTGAAGTTTAAGATGGTTTGGCACCTGAACTACTGGTGACTTTTGGGCAGCCCAGGATTCCACAAGTGCATTTTTTTTTTCTTTATACCAAAGTGAATTTTTTTTATAATCCAAGTGGCTACAGATCAGACCATCTAATACATGCCTGTGAAATTTGGTTAAAATTTATATTTTAAATTTTTATTGTGATACGTAGTAAATGTGATGTGTTTCAAAATGAGGTGCAAATAATTTTAAATATAAGTCCTACAGATAAAAGTTAAAGCATGTTGTCCAGGACTTCCCTGGTGGTTCAGTGGTTAAGAAGCTGTCCTGACAATGCACACGGGTTCAAGCCCAGGTCTGGGAAGATCCCTTGTGTCGTGGAGCAGCTAAGCCCATGCGCCACAACTACTGAGCCCTGTGCTCCAGAGCCTGCGAACCACAACTACTGAAGCCCGCGTGCCAAGAGCCCATACTGTGCCACAAAGAGAAGCCACAGCACTGAGAAGCCCACGTGCTGCAACTAGAGAAAGCCTGTGCACAGCAGTGAAGACCCAATGTGGCCAAAAATAAATAAATAAATAAATTTAGTTTTTTTTAAACAAGAGTAATACAAATTTTTTTTAAAAAAACAAAAAAACATGTTGTCCATGATTCAACAATAAGAAATATATTTTACATATATATGTGTGTATGTAATTTTATATATTTATGTATTACATATATGTGTATAGTTGTATACATGAATAATTGTGCACATGAGTAATATATACATATTCATACATATATATTTTTTTAAACCAAACTTTCAGGAAAAGATACTTTACTATGTGACCAGTCCTCTAATACTTTTTCTTTCTAACACTGGTCACAAAAACTCAATTGATTAGCTGATTTATAAGTTGAAAAAATTAGTGATTTAGAAGGTTACGTTGAAAGATAATTATGAATAATCTTTGACAGATTTGACCAGATTTGAATCATAATCCTTCTAATATTATCCATTTTGGGCCTAGATTCATAATGGATTATACTTTGAGAAATTTACGTATTTTACTATGTGTATAGAAAATAGTATAAAATTGATAGTCTGTGAAATATTTGATGATGTCTCATCAAGATTGCTAAAATGGGTACTGCTTCAATCCATGATACTCTGGACTAGTTTTGGGTCTTTAGCTACTTGATTTAATGACATTGGACTGGTTTGACTGAGCTAGAATTTCAGGGGACTTCTAAGCCATATTCACAATCTTGGGAGGCAGAAAAATCTTCAGTAGGTCAAATTTATAAACCAAAGAATACACAACATGGTAAATCAACTATATTTCAATAAAAATAAAAAATAAATAAAACAAGGAGTAAATCTCACACTGTAATACTCTTCATATTAGAACTCTTAAGGGACCTCTAAAATGAAATTCCTTTCTAGGCAACACATATAACTTCACTACAAATAACAGATTTGTGAAGTATAACAGTCTTGGCTGCTCTGGTCTGCATTTGAATATTCATAAAATTTCAAAATTACATGGTTTTAATCATAAGATACATAATTATCTTGTATTTTGTCTAAATGTCACTGTCATTTTTCTGGTACATAGGGAAATAAGATGATGTAAAAGAGAAGGGGCTTTGGAGCCAGAAAGTCCTGTTTTCAAATTTCAGCTTATTCACCTCTGAGCAGGATGAATTTGGACACATCACTTAAACTCTGAAATGCAGTTTCCTTACCTGTAAAATGGGGGAAATAATATCTATATCACAGGGTAGTTTTGAAGGTTATTTGGTAATTTTAGTATGATGTTTGATATATTAAAAACAATCAGCAAAGCTTGTGGGTTTTTTTTTACTGTGCTTCACTAGATGTATGCTTTTCTTCACACTAAGTTTATATGAAACAAATGAGTGATGAGAATTCTTTTAACAATTTATTCTCAGAAGGATTTCAGATTCTGATTCTATGTTTAATTAGCAATTAGTTTTGAAATTTTATTTTGATAGATACGGTATGTGCTTAATGTTCTTGACTTCTGTGGCTAGTATACCCCTTGGATTAAAAAGTGGATTCAGGTCTAGAAAGGATTAGTCAGATAATTTTATCCTGTGATCTCCCTAAGATCTGTATAAAAATATATCCAATTATGTATACTAGAGAAATCAGACTAAATAAAAAATACCCTTCTTACGAGTTAATTTAAATTATACATAATCTTTTCAGTTCTTGGTGAAGGGGCATTTCATATCTACAATACCATATTTACCTAAAATATTTTTATTGATACCCTTAGAGCAGGGTTATTTGGAGAAAGTTGGAAATGCTACAAGCAACATACAGGGATAAGACAAGTAAATAAATATGCTTTGCTTTGTATAGAAAGATGAAATGATAGTAGGGCATACAGTCTTTTTATGGACTTCAACTGATTATTCAGAACTTCTTAACCAAGTCACTTACAGGACTCATGACATTTATGGAGTGACTGGCTGGAGTTGGAGACATAGCCTATAGCCAGCCGTTAAGTAACGTAAACTTAGCTTTTCAACTTTGACTTGAGTTTCTTTCTTTCTTTTTTTTAACTTCACCTTATTTTCATTTTCTGCCATCCTGTCTCAGCTTATGTATTGAAGGTGTACAACATGGTGCTTGATACTTAACTTTGACTTTGAATGAATGACCTTAACTTCATTAGTTTCTTGGCTCTAATTCCAGGAGTCAGCTAGGCACACTGAACTCCTATAATTTTTATGAACTTTATGAACTATTAGATTCTTCTTATCTTTTATTAAAACATCCATTATTAATTTTTTTTTTTTTTTTTTTTGGCGGTACACGGGTCTCTCACGGTTGTGGCCTCTCCTGTTGCAGAGCACAGGCTCCGGACGCGCAGGCTCAGCAGCCATGGCTCACGGGCCTAGCCGCTCCGTGACATGTGGGATCTTCCTGGACTGGGGCACAAACCCATGTCCCCTGCATGAGCAGGCGGGCTCTCAACCACTGCGCCACCAGGGAAGCCCATTGCAGCCATGGCTCACGGGCCTAGCCGCTCCGTGACATGTGGGATCTTCCTGGACTGGGGCACAAACCCATGTCCCCTGCATGAGCAGGCGGGCTCTCAACCACTGCGCCACCAGGGAAGCCCATTATTAATATTTTTGTACATACTGCCAAATTAAGTATAATAAGGATAAGATGTTAATCATAAATAAAGAGCGAGTTCTTCTTTGTTTTTAAACTGATGTCCACTGAAAGGAAAAGTTTTTGTGTGAGGAACATTTTTTGATTATAAAATAAGAGTCATCTTTCCTCTGATTCTTTCTGAATAGCAGTATTTTTAGGAGATGATACTTACTCTACAGAACATTTTAAAATTTAGAATGTACCTTATTTGTACTTCCCCAAATCTTCAAGTTGTCTACACAGATTGAGTAAATTATGAATTCAAAAAGACTATATTAGTGTAGCCTAAAGGTTAAATAACTTTGAAAAATGCCACAGTAAAGAACGACATTAAGAAAAGTTAAGGTTTCTTCAGTTGGAGGAGTCTGTTCATCTAATCTTCATGTTTCAAGCTATTAATATGCCTTCATATTATGGTTTACCAGGTATTGTGTTAAAACGCTAGGGTAAGAAGATGAGATAAATGCTCTACCTGTTAGGTATCAGTGAAGTAATTATCTAGATTAAAAAATATAATCATTTATTGCTAACTATTAATGATCCTAATATTCTGTTGAGTGTTTCTTTTCTAACTTTGAAATATAGTTTAGTTCTGGTGTATAATCTCTTATTACCTATTTACGTGATATTAAATTTTTAAGAACTATTAATATTGACAGGATTTTAATATTTATTATAATTAAGTTTTGAAAACAGTCATGTAGTATTTTAAGAAGCCAGTACATATGACTTGTTCAAGTGTAAAATGTGCTGAACTTAGAGAAGAGTTAAGCTGAATGTTGGCTATTTAATGTGTTAGATTCAATTATTATAAATAGATAACTAATTTATGTAAGTGATATCATCACCACTTAAAGGAATATCCTTTGCTTAATATGATATTTGAAAATATTCGTAAAATCCATTTCATTATACTGTTACCCTAAAGGAAAAGTTTAGTAGATGTTTATCAAAGTGCTTCATTTCAAAATCAAGAAAAGCTAATGGAAATTTAGAATTTAATTTGAAAGTTATTGCAAGTGACTTTATTAACAATCTTAATAGAGTTAGTATTGCTGTGTTCTGATAGTTTTCACAAATTCTAATAATGTGTTGCCGTAAAGGTGAAATTTTTTTTTTAACTTTAAGCTTCGTTTTTTGAAATTATCCTTGGGGGAAAAAAAGGAATCAAACTCTGGAAAGAACTCTTAATTAGGATCTTCACTTTTTTAAGTGTTGTGATCCATATCAACCTAAACCTAATCCTAAGATATTCTGTTCTATGTATTTCAACAGTAAAAACTTCATTATCTTGGATTCTGTTAACATAGAATTGTGAGAAATTAAACATAAACAGGAATGAAGTTCACTTGTTTGCTGTTAGGGGGAAGGAAGGTATTATTGAGTAGATGAATTGATCTGAAATTAATCTCCCACCAGGTCAACCCCAGAGACATATTCTGCCAACCTCCTGCGTCCTACCACAAAATGTCTGTGATAGAGACATCTGTATTCTGGAAAATCTCCACATCTGTCAGGGTTGGCTTGGCTATCATAGTACCCTCAGGGGAAAGTTCTTGGGGGAGTTTTCCTCAGCTCTTGACATCTCCTACTTCTTCACCTGCTTGCCAACCTTCAATAGATTTACATCAGTAAACAGTTTTACTTTAAAATGAATAGGGCTTAAAAAATAAAATAAAATAAAATAAAATGAATAGGGCTTAATCAAAAAACAATTATTTAAATGATTTTAAGGCAGTGTTTTATAGAGGAGGATCTTGTAACTAGAGGTTTATACTTATTCTTCTGAAGATAAAAGAGAAACTGTACTTAGTCAGAACTTTAATTCATTTAAATGAAAATGTATAGTACAGTGTCTTTTGCATTGTAAGCACTCAAATGTATGCGGAATTCTTTGGCATTTGAAATGGTCATAATGTCTTTTAGATGTTTAAATTTAATCACTATGTCTGTTTTTGCCAATGAGGCATTTTCCGTAGGCATAAGAAAAGCATGAATACAGTTAGCACAAATATAATTGTGAGCTTTAAATAAAATTCTAAAACCATAATATTTCAGAAAATTGTTTTTATACAGGTAAATGGTTGCAGTTTTGTGGCGAGAACAGGAAAGCCTACAAATTTATTAAGGGTACAGTATTTAAAACTACTCATTATACTAATGTTTTATTCTATTTAAAACCATTTGGTTACTAACAAAGCTTTTTCCTGTATGTACTTCTTTCAGTGTGTGATTTCTAAATGCTTTTAATGTGTAACAAAACAAAATTATCCACCTTTTGTTACAAAACTCAATTGTAACAGAATTTGCAGATATCTTGTTTTTGTTCTTGAGGTATATGTATCACATTAGCAACAAAGTAGGTAGTCATGCCAGTACACTCCCAGGTGATGAGTGATGTTTTAAATTAGACTTTGCTGTAAGATTCAGATTTTGAATCCATTTTCCTGAGGGAATGTTGTTAGTACTGAATTATTAAAAATCTGGATTGGTTTAGGAAGAAGAATTTGGTGTTGATGATTCTTATTTTGAACATGGAGCACAGTACAATCAGACCCACTTAGAGATGATGGAAAATGAATTGGCTGGGAAACAACATGAGATTGAAGAGCTAAACAGAGAACTAGAAGAAATGAGGGCCACCTGTGGGACTGAAGGACTGAAGCAGGTGTGTTTACCTTATGTGGCTTTTGGTATGTTACAAAACAAAAATAGGAAATTTGAATGATAGTATAGGTACATTCTTTAAAGATGGGTTTTTTAAATGGTAACAAAGTCACCTCATAATATTTGTCCTTATACATATCATAAACAACATTGCTTAAAACTAGTCCATTAACAAGGCTAATATAATGAGATCTTTTTTTAAACTTTATGAGATAGCTAGACTGACATCACTTCAGTAGGGATAGATGTTTTTGTAAGCAGACTGAGAGAAAATTATGTTGCATACCACATCAGTCAATATATTGACTTAAACGCATTAAAAATGTCAGCCAATCTTTGTAAGTAACTTCTTGTGGTTAAAATAACGTCTGTTGTTTGTGGCAGTCAGTTATGAAAACAAGGTGAAATAAGACATTGATGAGGATGAGAGAATATATTTCAGTTTCATCTTCTTTAGAAAAAAGTAAGGCTTAAACATGCCTATGATGGTAATGCCTACAAACATTGGAGCATCCCTAAATATAAAGACACTTGTCCTTGTAGAAGTAGATATATGGATAAGTCAGATCTAATGTACTTTGTTCCCTAGTTCAGATGGTTTTTTAAAAGTTGATTTGGAAGTAAAACTAATTTCTGCAAGATAATAGCGTTCAGATATGCTTACAAATTGTGATAATTCTGCCGGTGCATTTTGAATATCATATTTTTGAAGAAGTTAGCTGTACTAATTATAATTTTGTTAAAAAAATTAAATATAGCACGTTTAATTTTCACTGATGTTTTTTAGTTGCAGGAATTTGAAGCTGCCATTAAACAGAGGGATGGCATCATAACCCAACTCACTGCTAATTTACAACAAGCAAGAAGAGAAAAGGATGAGACAATGAGAGAATTTTTAGAGTTGACAGAACAGAGTCAAAAATTACAGATTCAATTTCAGCATGTAAGTATTACTAATAGAACAAAATTTATTAAATTTTTAGGAATGAATTTTAAACATTTTCTTATATTTTCCAGAACAAATATTTATTTAAAAGCCATTTGCTTATTATGTATTATTTTGAAAAAACTAGGAAATACTTGTTATGTTAACCAGGAATTTAATTCATACTTCTTGAGTGGTTTTGTGCTATTATTTTCTTTGTACTTCTTCCTCATCTGTATTTTAAAATCTTATAAGTCCAATAAGGTGAATTTTTGCAGAAATTAACCTGTAGTTACATCCAACCTTTGTCAACCCAGGTATGATTTTATTTTAGTTAGGTTCTGAAACGGTAACTAGACCGAATATATTCCACTTAACCTTTAATTAGAGCCATAGGAATCTGATTGTATTAATTAAGGTTTCTGTTGATGAGTAACAGAAAATAATTTTAGATAAGGGAGGAATTTATAAGCTTAGGTAATGTACTCATATTCATCTGATCAGCTATGGCAGCATGTTTGCTGGGGTCTCAGGCCTGTGAATCCAGTACAGTTCCCAGAGAGCAACTGTGAGCCGAGTAACACCCCCCAAAGGATGTCTGTTCCTTAGTGTACTCACTTAAGAATTTAATACTTTGGGGTTTCTTTCTATTTTTAAGTTACAGGCTAGTGAAACTCTGAGAAACAGCACTCATAGTAGCACAGCTGCAGATTTACTACAAGCCAAACAACAGATCCTCACTCATCAGCAACAGCTGGAAGAACAAGACCATCTGTTAGAAGATTATCACAAAAAGAAAGAAGACTTCAAAATGCAAATTAGTTTCTTGCAAGAGAAAATTAGAGCATATGAAATGGTATGTTTAAGGAAGTCAACCAATGTGCATCAGCATTACAATTAACTTTAAAGTTTTTTATCCTAGTGTTTATCTTTTTGTTACACACATGAATCAGAAAGTTTCATAATTAAGGAAAGTTCTTTAAGTATGTAAGATAATTTATTTCAAAAGCAATTGGGAGTCTTCCAGTAATAGGTTTTAAGATTATACTCATTGGGACTTCCCTGGTGGTCCAGTGGGTAAGAATCCACGCTCCCAATGCAGGCAGCCCACATTTGATCTAGGTCCCACATGCATGCCACAACTGAGAGCCCGCATGCCGCAGCTAAACATGCCGCAACAAAGATCTCGAGTGCCGCAACTAAGACTTGGCACAGCCTAAATAAATAAATAAATATTTGGGAGGGGGAGGATAATACTCATTACTGAGTTCTTTGAAAGTGATCAACCTATGTTAAATTGAGTTCTCCGGAGAATCTACATTTATAACCAGAACTTCTATCCTTTTTTTCTTTTACATCTAGAGATGTTTCTACTCATTTTAGCCATGGTTATGAAATTATGAAAATATTTTCATGGCAAAATGAAATTTCATGGATTTTAATTAGAAAAAAGTACAGATTCTCTTTATTCATGGTAGTTATGTGTTATAAAGTTGCCTGGAACACTTACTCAGTGCTCCCAGGGGATATATACACGCACACACACATACATATCATATAGATTTTTTTTTGCTCTTTCCACTATATTTTATTTTTTAATTTTATTGAAGTATATTTGATTTACAGTGTTGTACATATCATATAGATTATAATATTAAATCCTAAGAAAACATCCTGGTAGATTATATTTTGTTTAATTTTCAAAAGAGAAATGACGGTTAGAAGTGTTAACTGATTTGCCTAAGGGTGCCTTCCCCCCGAGTAATTGCCAGAATCGTGATTCCAACCCTATTGGACTGACCCAGAGCCAGAATTTCTTGCAGTATGCTCTGCTACCCCCTACCATCTCCATTCTCATGGTCTCCATCCTTGTCCTCTCCACATGAGAGCTTAAACAAAAAAGCAGTGTGCTCACCTTGCTTGATGCCAGCTGGAATCATGCGTGCCATGAAACTCAATTTTTAAAATTAATTTGCTTTTGGCCTCTTTGGGTCTTCGTTGCTGTGCATGGGCTTTCTCTAGTTGTGGCGAGCAGGGGCTACTCTTTGTTGTGGTGTACGGGCTTCTCATTGCGGTGGCTTCTCTTGCTGTGGGTTCTAGGTGTGTGGGCTCCAGTAGTTGTGGCTTGCAGGCTCTAGAGCGCAGGCTCAGTAGTTACGGCTCACAGGCTTAGTTGTTCTGCGGCATGTGGGATCTTCTGGACCAGGGCTTGAAGCTATGTCCCCTGCATTGGCAGGCAGATTCTTAACCACTGCACCACCGGGAAAGTCCCAGCAACTCAAATTTTTTACCACTCTGTGCACTTTTGCAAATGACTGTGAGTATTGATTTCAGGGTTATATATAAATTTAAGCAAGTAAGCAAATTCACAGATATGAAATCTTTGAATAATGAGGGCAGACTATACATACAATACAGTACTTTTTATAAACTTAGGAGGTTCTTCTGCAAGATGTTGAGAAATTGTCAAAACAAGACTATAGTTTGGATAATAAGAAAAGTATTAGGTAGCATTTATTTTTGTTTACTTGGTACCAGGCAATATTCAGAGCATCATATACATACTAACTCATTGAATCGTCACACCAACCTTATGAGGTAGAGATAGCATTATCACCCCCATTTTACAGATGAGGACATCAGGGCAAAGCAAGATGAAGTAAATTGCCCAGATATACAGGTAATAAATTGGTAGAGCCAGATTTCAAATCTAGGTCGTATGATTCCAGAGACTGTCTCTAAGGAAAATAGGAAATGTACAATATTAAGATACTGAAATTATGAAATGGACATGCTTTACAGCCCAGGTAATTTAAAAATCATTTTGTAGATGTTTACAGAACACTTGTTTTGCATCATGCTCTTGCAAGAGATAGTGATGTTTAAATGTGCTTTTTTCTTCACTGGAACTCATGGTTTAGTAGGCATGTGTGCAGGACACCACAAAACAAGGCTAAGTATGGTTAAAAAGTGTTTTGAAAATTCTTAGTAGGTCTGGCTTCATAAGGGAAGTGATTCAGGGTAGGCTCTAGCTGGAAGGTGATATTTGAGGTAAGTCTGTATATTGGAACAATCCCCTTTTAATTGTACTTTGTTTTCTCCCTAATTGGTGTAATATATGGCACATAGCAGCTACTCAATACTTATTTGGTAAATAAGTGAATAAATTATGAATCTGAACTGATGAGATGGGGAAGACATTTTAGAGACAGTGGAGTATGCATAAAGATCCAGGCTGAAACATGTTAGAAGTGTATATAGGCATCAAAAAATAGTTTAATTAGAAAACAATAGTCTTTGGAAATGAGTCTTTCCAGGAGGTAAGAGTAGAAAGTCAGTCTAGGCCTAGGTTAGAAGAGCCTGGGCAGTCGGGTTTTATCATACTTATTATATTGTATTCAGTAGGCAGTATAATTTGAGATTATTTAAAATTCAAGTAATTCATTTTCGTAGGGGGAATAACCTTTGTTTATTTGAATGTTAGCAAGAATACTTTTGTTATCGGTCCCGTTTTCATTACAGACATATTTTTTCCTTTTTTTCTCTTTGAATAAATCCCTGAGTAGTAGTTTCATTAAAGCAGCTGAGGGACTAGGGCATTAGGATGATAGTTGAAACTGTCTTGGTTTCTGAGGCAACTGCATTAACTGTTCCAGGTTCATTCTTACTGTCCTAATCCTCTGAACTTTCCATGGTACAGTCGTCACAGTCAGGAACTATATTATTCCTTATTCTCTCAGGTCTGCTTCCAAAAAATAGTGGGATTGTATCCTTAACCGCAGAGCTACCTTTTTTTTTTGCAACACCATGTAAGTGGTTTAAAACCATGTACTTCAGAATAAATGGTACTAAGAAAAGTGAACCATGAATTTGTACTATTTAATAATTGAATGAAGAATTGTTGTTTGCAGTAATATCAGGTGTTGGACAATTTTGAATCGATACTTTTTATTTTATGAGGGATCCCCCCCATGAAAAACCAGGATATATAAATAAATATTAAAGATTTTATAACAACATTAACATTTTCAAGACTAATTACTTAACAGTTTAACTGAAGTTGATGGCCGTGAACTGATTTTACTTTCTTAGAGACTCCAAATGCCTTACAGATTTTTTTCTAGTATATAAATATATTATGTGTGTATGTTGCACAGTGAGAATTAATACCTTAATATATTTATTTTATTTTAGATTCAAGCATATTCTGTGAGATAGAGAACATAATATCTTTATTTTACAGGCGAAAGCACCAAGATTTAAAGAGATTAAACTGATTTAAATGTCATATTTTAGTCCAGAAATTAAACTCTGAAGGCTTAGTACTTGCTAGTAACTTATATTGACATTGATGGGATATGTGATACCAAGACGAAAGCTGATAGGATTTTGCTCAAGTGAGCATGAGATCAAGGGATGTTAGAGGAATCAAATGTTCAGTGGCATTAGGCTGTGATAACCTCATATATCTGTCTCACAGTAGGAATGGTCATGCCTTTGGACTGAAATTCTTAATTCTGTTTACAATAGACCCCTACCTTGCTTTCTACATTTGGTATGGTTTTCCCAGAGGGATTAGAATTCTCAAAGTCTCATGGTACCTTGATTCTCTTTTCTGAACTGTACTAAATGGGGACTGCCAATATTTCTCTCTGAGGCTTTCTTTTTTCCTAGGCCCTGTCATTCTTTTTTTTAGGTATGTTAATACATTCATTTGAGGTGCCTTTAAGTCCTCTTGGCCTTGGACTTTTGTCTCCTGAAGGTGATTTTAATTACTTTACATATATTCTTTTCCATTCTGTGGATTTTACTTTTTTTTTGGTCCTTGGGACTACAGCCCTTAACTACTCAGGCAACTAAGTAACAGAGACAAAACTTTGTCTCCAGGGCTTCTACTTGACTCCCTTATGCTCTAACACTTCTGCAAATGATTAGGGACATAGGGACATACCTCGGCATATGTTCTGGGTTTTGATTTATCCACAGTTCCAAAATATAGTCCCAAATCAGAACTGGGGGAAAGAAAAAAATCTGTCCTGCTTTCAAATTTCTATTCACACCAAAAATCTAGAATCAAATTGATATGTCATAAATGGTATAATTGTCTTGCATATCACTTGCGATTCAACCACTTAATCATGGCATATCCCTGAACTTTTCATTCATTTAGCCCCAGGAGTGAAGTTAAGGCTGACCTACAGGAACCTGTGTTTGTTGTTTTACTCTTTTCATAACACTTGCCAGCCAAACCTTCACGTCACTAAAATACTATATGGGAGGAACTCTGATTTATTTTTAGGACTATCTTCTGGAACTGTAGAGAGTATGTAGTGCTCTAAGTATTGCAAATACTAAATACATAGAATGTTAATCAGTTAATAAGAAAGAAGAACGTATAATGGTTCAGACACATTTTAATCCCACTGAATTTTTAAACTAAAAAATTTAGTCATAGCAATGTAAGAAAAATTTCTTCCCACCAAGAAGGCCAACACTGCTCATAGGTAGTGTTGACTACACAAGTCCTGTGTCTTATTGACATAAGAAAAATTAAGGGGCAGACTCAGCAGCTACTTTTTGTAGGATAATGTAAAAAGCAGTCTTCTGTCAGTCTTTTGGTAATGGGGTTAAGGGGGTATAAGTAACCAGGAACTAAAAATGCCATTTTTATATTTTCATTTTTTCTTTATAAAGGAACAGGATAAAAAAGTAGAAAGCTCAAATAAAGAAATACAGGAAAAGGAAGCAGTCATTGAAGAACTAAATACAAAAATAATAGAAGAAGAAAAAAAAACTCTTGAGCTAAAGGATAAAGTCACAACTGCTGATAAATTACTGGAAGAATTACAAGAACAGGTTGTACAAAAGAACCAAGAGATCAAAAATATGAAATTAGAGCTGACTAATTCCAAGCAAAAGGAAAGACAGTGTTCTGAGGAAATAAAACAATTAATGGGGACAGTTGAAGAACTTCAGAAGAAAAATCATAAAGACAGTCAATTTGAAAGTGATATTCTACAAAGAATGGAACAAGAAACACAAAGAAAGTTAGAACAACTCCGGGCAGAGCTAGATGAGATGTATGGGCAGCAGATAGTACAGATGAAACAAGAATTAATAAAACAACACATGTCACAGATAGATGAACTTAAAACACGACATAAGGGAGAAATGGAGAATGCTTTAAGATCATGTCCAAATATTACAGTTAATGAAGATCAAATAAAGTTGATGAATATGGCAATAAATGAACTGAATATAAAATTGCAAGATACTAACTCTCAAAAGGAAGAACTCAAGGAAGAACTAGGAGTAATTTCAGGAGAAAAGTCTGTTCTACAGAGACAGCTTGAAGACCTTTTTGAAGAATTGAGCTTTTCAAGGGACCAAATTCAGAGGGCTAGACAGACTATAGCTGAACAAGAAAGTAAACTCAATGAAGCACACAAGTCCCTTAGTACAGTGAAAGATTTGAAAGCAGAGATTACCTCTGCATCTGAATCCAGGAAGGAACTAGAATTAAAACATGAAGCAGAAGTTACACATTATAAGATAAAGCTTGAAATGTTAGAAAGAGAAAAAAATGCTGTATTAGACAGAATGGCTGAATCACAAGAAGCTGAGCTAGAGAGGCTGAGGACACAGCTCCTGTTTAGTCATGAAGAAGAACTTTCCAAACTGAAGGAAGATTTGGAAATTGAACATCGAATAAATATTGAAAAGCTTAAAGATAACTTAGGCATTCACTATAAACAGCAGATAGATGGCTTACAGAATGAAATGAGTCAAAAGATAGAAACCATGCAGTTTGAAAAAGACAATTTGATAACTAAGCAGAACCAGTTAATTTTGGAAATTTCAAAGCTGAAAGATTTACAGCAGTCCCTTGTGAATTCAAAATCAGAAGAAATGACCCTTCAAATCAATGAACTTCAAAAAGAAATTGAAATACTCAGACAAGAAGAAAAGGAAAAGGGTACACTTGAACAAGAAGTTCAAGAATTACAACTTAAAACTGAATTATTGGAGAAACAAATGAAGGAAAAAGAGGATAACCTTCAAGAAAAATTTGCACAACTTGAAGCAGAGAATAGCTTTCTTAAAGATGAAAAGAAGGCCCTTGAAGACATGTTGAAAATATATACTCCTGTTAACCAAGAAGAAAGATTAATTTTCATAGACTCCATTAAGTCCAGATCCAAAGACTGTAGCTGGCCAAAAGAAATAGAAATACTTACAGAGGAAAATGAGAACCTCAAAAAACAATGTATTCAGCTAACTGAAGAGATTGAAAAGCAAAGGAACACTTTCTCATTTGCTGAAAAAAATTTTGAAGTTAATTATCAAGAGTTACAGGAGGATTATGCTTGCCTTCTCAAGGTAAAAACCGATTTAGAAGACAGTAAAAATAAACAAGAAGTTGAATATAAAAGTAAGCTTAAAGCACTTAGTGAAGAGCTTCATCATTTGCAAAGAATAAACCCAACTATAGTGAAAATAAAAAGTTCAGTCTTTGATGATGACAGAACTTTTACAGCAGAACCGTTGGAAATTGGTGAGGTTGTTGAGAAAGATACAACAGAACTTATGGAAAAGCTTGAGGTAACCAAGCGAGAAAAATTAGAACTGTCAGAGAGACTGTCTGATCTTTCTGAACAATTAAAACAGAAACATAGCGAGATTAGTTTTCTAAGGGAAGAAGTTAAATCTTTAAAACAAGAAAAAGAGCAAGTTTTATTGAGATGTAGAGAGCTAGAAATCATAATTAACCATAATAGGACAGAAGATGTAAATGTATGTGCTGTCCATTTAAGCTCTTTAAAAGATGGAGTTTTGACAAGCAGGGATTCTGGAGGGTCTGTTCCTAAAATAAGTAAAGATTTTGGTGAAGAATCAAAAATAATGGAGTTAAATAAAATTCCTTTTGAAAATATGACTCTTGGAAAAGAAAACAAGCAAGAATGGTTTTTTGATCACTTGCCATCAGTGACAAATGAATCATCACTTGGGACAACTGAGCCAGGTGAAAATGATAAACTTCAGCAGGAGCTCAGTGTACTTAAATCAGAACAGGTATGTTTACTTACATGTATATGCTACAGCGTACATTTCATACTAAAAGTTTTCATCTTCATAAAACATAAATTAACCTTACAAGAGAATGAAAGTAAACCCTGTAATGTAATTCTCACTTAAGCCTATCATTTATCATTTCTTTTATCTTTTTATTCTTAAACATTGTTGCCTTAAATGTTGTTGCCACTCTTTTAGTTAATCTTTTAGTTAATCTGCTCAGGAAATAGAACATAGAACACATTTTCTTTGAAAAGGCAAGAGTTTAAATAACAAGAGTCTGAGCTTTAGAAAAGTTATTTTGTAATATTTTGTTGCAATCCCAAAGATTGGTTTCAGTCTCATTTTGTATTGGTGTTTTCAAGGTTCCACAACTGAAAATTAACTCTCAAACTTTTTAGTACTCCATATAGTTGTTCAGTAGTTATGAAACTATATTTCCCTGAGAAAAAAATCTTGGTTTAAATCCTAGCATTTTCTCAGAGTCTTGTTTTACCTGAAGCGGGGTCGGGGAAATGTATGAATTCTAAATACAGTTAAACAATGCATATAATGAGTAATACTAGGTCACTCCTGATTTATATTTGCTGGATACTGAAAATAGAAATGACATGAAAATTCCACTGGACATCTTGTATAATGGTGCTAACTAGAGCTTTATGTGTTTCTTCATTTCTATAACAAGTATTTATTGAGTCTCTTGCCAGGTAGGAATAGTGGTGAACAAGAGAAAGAAGGTTCCTGCTCTCAAAGAGCATATATTCTAGTGAGGGAGGCAGGCAGTAAATGAGGAAACAAGTAGAATAGTTAAGAAAAGTGATGTTTTATAAAGAAAATAAAACAGATAATGTGATAGAGAATGGTGGGTAGTGGTGGTGGCAGCATTAAATAGGGTGGTCAGGAAAGGCGTCTAGGAGGAATTAACATCTGAGCTGCCATCTGAATGGCAGCGAGGCGTCTACCACATGGAAATTAGAGCAATTGTGATGACAGAGATGAATTTGAGGAACAGAATAAAGACGTATTTCGTTGAGTTTGAGAGAAGGAGAGTGGAAGAAAAACAGTTTGAAGAAGCAAAAGACCAGATCTTATAGAGCCTTACAGACTGTGTAGGAAGTTGAGATTTTATTCTGTATAAGTAGGAAGCCACTGGAAAGTTTTTTCTTTTTACTTCTAATAAATGTACTCACATTTATGATCTTATATCAGATGTAAGGATATTTTACATTTTAATAACCTAAATAGAGTTAAGATGTTCTAACTGCATAACTATTAATGCTTTGTTAAATATCTGAAATAGTTTTCAAAATCATAATTGGTTTTAATGTAATCACTCCTAAAAATGCCAGAGATCATTTAAATTTTTTAAAAAAGCATTACTGGGGGAGGACCTAAATTTGAAGCTGTCAAAATGGTCAAATTTTCTCAGTAAGAATTTTACTTTTTCTAACCAAAGACATTTTCAGTGACATTCAGATACCATCTCCTTGACATTAACTTCCATAAAGTAAACAGAGGCAAACCCATAAGCTGTCCCTGCCCCACTCATCACTACCAGGACAAACCCCCTTAGTGATGGGGAAAGGAGTGAGGTGTGTGTCTGTGGAAGGAAGCTCACAGAAGAAATTGAGCGACAACTTACATAATAACACCTAAGAGCAATCTGAATATGCTTAGAAATAATGCTGAAGCCACAAAAATACTTCTACTCTTGGGACTAAACTAATTGGCTCATAAACATGAAAAGATACTTTCAACATTATAAACTGATATAACAATAAAATAGCTTTTTTTTTTTCTTTGCGGTACGCGAGCCTCTCACTGTTGTGGCCTCTCCCTTTGCGGAGCACAGGCTCCGGACACGCAGGCTAAGCGGCCATGGCTCACGGGCCCAGCCACTCCGCGGCATGTGGGATCTTCCTGGACCGGGGCTCGAACCCGCGTCCCCTGCATCGGCAGGCGGACTCTCAACCACTGCACCACCAGGGAAGCCCTAAAATAGCATTTTATACCTGTCAGATTGGCAAAATAAGTTTCACAATAAAAAGTGTGATGAGAATGTGGGGAGATGAGTATTCACCTACATTGTTAAATATCAGTGTAAATTGGTGTAATTATATTTTAAAAATGTGTTAAATTCTAATGCAATTAATATACATCATCTATGATGCAGCATTTACATTTCTAGGTGGCACTCAGTGTAGTCCCTGACCAGCAGCATCAGCATCACTTGAAAACAGGTTAAAATTCAAATTCTGGGGCCCATACCAGACCTCCTGAACTAGACGCTCTGGGAGAGGGGCCCAGCAATCTGTTTTAATAAGCACTCCAGGTGATTTTGATGTGTGCTAAAGTTTGAGAACCACTACACTAGAGAAATACTAGCATATTTGTACAAGGGCATATGTACATGAATTTATTGCATTTTTTGAAATATCAAAAAAATTAGAAATAATCCAGTTGATCTCCAAAAAGGAAATGGACAAATTGTGCTATATTCATATATATAATACCACAGTTAAATTCATCTTTATCTTCATGGATAGATCTCAGAAGTATATTGAATGAGAAGGGTAATTTGCAAAATAAATACCATTTTGCACCATTTATGTAAATTCTTAAAAACAAAATATAATGCATTGTTTATAGATGGATTGAGAAGTGAGAGTATAAGAAATGAACTGTGCTTGCAGCAAATTTATGATCAAATTTATGATAATGATGGCCTCTGGAAAAGGAGGAATGAGAACATAGTAGATTAAATTTTATCTATGTTTTCTTTCTAAACCAAAAAAATGTGTAGGGAGGAGAGAAAAAAAGATAAAATAATTGTATTTGTTAATTTGGTATGTGTGTACATAGTGTTTATAACATTATTATTTGCATTTCTCTATACTTGTTTTAAAATGTTATTTTTGAACAAAAATGAAAGATCAGGCCATCCTAGCTATACCAAATATCAAAATTTACTATGAAGTTGAAGTAATTAAAATATTGTGCTATTTTCCTTGAGAAAGATAGGTAGGTCAGTGCAACAGAATAAGTGAGAAAAAAATTAAATTAGAGGTCACTTCTCTTACATGAAATTTTAAACTATAATTTCATGTATTTCCTCCCTTGTAATCAGTATATGCAAAAAAAAAAAGTTAAATTACTTGATTTGTCATTTAAAAGTATTCTAACCTACACATTAATTTACTTTAAGAATGATTTAAGGCTACAGATGGAAGCTCAACGTATTTGCCTCTCTCTGGTTTATTCAACTCATGTGGATCAGGTTCGTGAATATATGAAAAAGGAAAAAGATAAAGCTCTTTGCAGTCTTAAGCAGGAGCTTATTTCTGCTCAAGAGGATAAGATCAAGGAACTTCAGAAAATACACCAGCTAGAGCTACAGAATATAAAAACACAAGAAACAGGTAAATGATTTCTAAGAAAATTATAAGTATTATGAAACAAATAAGTATCACTTAGAGCCCACCACTCCATGATTCTGTTCTTGACTTAGACCCCATAGAGGA
Organism: Physeter macrocephalus; assembly: GCF_002837175.3. Taxonomy (NCBI): domain Eukaryota; kingdom Metazoa; phylum Chordata; class Mammalia; order Artiodactyla; family Physeteridae; genus Physeter; species Physeter macrocephalus. The sequence continues at coordinate 57,199,664 of NC_041218.1, forward strand.
ACATGACTGGGTATTCCAGTCCTGGACTCATTTGTTCATATAATCATAGGATACTTGTTTAAGTGCTTGAGAAATCTAAAAATCACTGAGTTATTTTCCCCAAGAAGTCAACAATCCTGTGGGAAAGCAATATAAAATAAACTCTTAGAAAATAATAGGAAAATTTCTATACTAGAAGAATGAACAGAAAGAATGGAAGGAGAGAGTAGAAAAGTCTGGTACTTCCTGGAAGAGTGAGGCAGTAGGCAGGAGTAGGGAGGTTGGAATTTTAGCAAAAGCTCTTGAGTCTTAAATGTAGAGGTATGAGAGACTGCATCCATTTTGGAGAGTTGAGAATTCAGGGTGTGTGAAAAAGTACTGAGGGATAAAGATGGAAAGATTGGCAGGAGCTTGGTAAGAAAAGGCTTCATATACCCTAAGTGAAGCATGTTTAATCTTTATGCCAATGGTGATAAGACAATGCAGGATTTTCAATAGTAGGAGTAACATCATAAGATTTTTATTTTAAGGTGACAGCATTGGGGCAAATTGGAGGAGGTGATAAGTGATGGGAAGGCCAGTTAAGCAACTTTGGCAATAATTCTGTTAGCATTAAGATGTTGAAGTAAAATGTCATTGGGGATTGGAGAAGGAAGGAAAGTTTAAGAGTTAAAGAGGTAGGCTGTAGTCTGCAGTTAATATTAGCAGTAAAAGGGGAAGGAATTGAGAATGATCCTTAAGTTTCTAGCTTGAGTAGTTGGATTGAGGGTGACTCCAGTTATGAGGAGGATAAGGACCAGATTTGTGGAAAAAATAGTAAATTAAGCTTGGAACATTGAGTTAAAAATACCTGTTGACTTTGAAAAAGAGATATCTAAGGGGCAGGACAGGAATAATGACGCAGATGTAGAGAATGGACTTGAGGACATGGGGAGGGGTAAGGGTAAGCTGGGACGAAGTGAGAGAGTGGCATGGACATATATACACTACCAAATGTAAAACTGATAGCTAGTGGGAAGCAGCCGCATAGCACAGGGAGATCAGCTCCGTGCTTAGTGACCACCTAGAGAGGTGGGATAGGGAGGGGGGAGATGAATAAGGGAGGAGATATGGGGATATATGTATACATATAGCTGATTCACTTTGTTGTACAGCAGAAACTAACACAACGTTGTAAAGCAGTTATACTCCAATAAAGATGTTTTTTAAAATAAACCCACAAATAAATAAATAAATTTTTTTAAAAAAGAGAGAGATACCTAGTAGGCAGTTGAAAATAGAAAGCTGAAACCTAAGAGGGAGGGTTAGGCACAAGATAAAGATTTGTAAATCAAAAGATCATTTGAGGCCAAGGACGAGAATGAGATGCCCTGGGAGACTGTAGAGTGAGCCAAAGACTAAGATGGTACTGTGTAAGCAGCAATATTTAAGGAACCATAAGGGGAAGACTAGTTGCAGTTAACTTTTACCTTTAATACTTATTTAATTACTCAATTAAATTAGACTTCCTCTGTTCAAGGTATCTTTAGGCCCCCACTCTGGACAGATCTGCCTTTGGGAATGAGGTGGCTCATAAGTTTGGAATTGTTTTGTTGAACAGAGTAGAATTTAAAGTGTGGCTTAAGTAAGAATACCGTACTTTTTCACTTCAGCAGTTCTTTGTCAATTGAATAAGATTTTAAGCATATTGTTTGTATTGGTATCCTCTTCAGATAGAATCTGTAGTGTTTCAGACTACAAGTTAATTAATGGGTCCATTAATGGGCAATGAAGTCAGTCCAGTGATAAAGTAGAATAGAACACATTGGCGTGCATAGCATGTAGAAAGAGTAAATGTTGATTTGTGAAATTTTTGTTTCAGTTTTATATGGATGTGTATATGTAATAGGTTATGCTGTATTTCTAGTATTGGGTTGTAGTAAAAAAAATTATAAGTCACTTCTTTGTACCATTTTGTAGGATATAAATTGAAAATTCTACAAATTATCTTAGATGGTTAACATTGAGCAGCACAAAATAACATTGAAAGAAATAAAGAATTTAAAACTAATCTTATTGCCAGGAAGCTTCCAGTTGACATAGGTTTAATATGAAAATAGTTTCTAAGTATGTAAACTGAACATTTTAATGCAATATCTATTCTATTAGGTGATGAAGTGAAGCCTTTACAAATGCTCATTGGAAAACTTCACAGGGCATTGTCTGAAGAATGTTCTCATTTTACACAGGTAAGGTATTAGTTAAAAAGTACTTTTACCATAATTCAAAAAGATACATGTACCACAGTGTTCATTGCAGCACTATTTACAATATCCAGGACATGGAAGCAACCTAAATGTCCATCAACAGATGAATGGATAAAGAAGATGTGGCACATATATACAGTGGAATATTACCCAGCCATAAAAAGAAACAAAATTGAGTTATTTGTAATGAGGGGGATGGACTTAGAGTGTCATACAGAGTGAAGTAAGTCAGAAAGAGAAAAACAAATACCGTATGCTAATGCACATATATGGAATCTAAAAAAACAGTACTGATGAACTTAGTGGCAGGGCAGGAATAAAGACGCAGACATAGAGAACGGACTTGAGGACACGGGGAAGGGGAAGCTGGGACGCAGTGAGAGAGTAGCACTGACATATATACACTACAAATGTAAAATGGATGGGCTAGTGGGAAGCAGCCGCATAGCACAGGGAGATCAGCTAGGTGCTTTGTGATGACCTAGAGGGGTGGGATAGGGAGGGTGGGAGGGAGGCTCAAGAGGGAGGGGATATGGGGATGTATGTATACGTTATAGCTGATTCATTTTGTTGTACAACAGAAACTAACACAACAGTGTGAAGCAATTATACTCCAATAAAGATATTTTTTTTAAAAAGTACTTTTAGGGGCTTCCCTGGTGGCGCGGTGGTTGCGCGTCCGCCTGCCGATGCAGGGGAACCGGGTTCGCGCCCCGGTTTGGGAGGATCCCACATGCCGCGGAGCGGCTGGGCCCGTGAGCCATGGCCGCTGAGCCTGCG
>NC_041218.1:57202679-57203894 GCF_002837175.3 Physeter macrocephalus
CACAACAGTGAGAGGCCCGCGTACCACAAAAAAAAAAAAAAAAAAAAAAAAAAAAAAGTACTTTTAGACAAGAAATGCTGAATTTTAAGTTACTACAAATTTGATAGGCAGAATCATCTGAGTTAGTTTTCCCTACTATCCTACCTCGGAACTGTATTTAGAAAATATTGCTGAGTTTTTAAGTTTAAAATGAGCATTTAAATGTTTTCCTGATAATCAGTTCTAAACAAAAGAAATTTAGGTAAATTATCTCAGCAGTAGAATACACAAAAGGTAGGCCTAATTTAAAAAAACAGACCAATAGAGCCTTAAGCAGGTCTATCTCCTACCCCTGCCCACTTTGGTGGTTGAGTGATTTGATGACTTACCTGGGGATCTTGCACAAGACTAGTGAGATAAGATTTCGCACTGTAGATTGCCAAATCTAAAAACTAATTATGCCAAGTATAATTATATTTGTGAAGATCGGGTGAAATAGGAGCACTTTTACACTGCTGATGGGAGTGTACTACCTTAAGAAGCAGATTGGCAAGGTATATTGTTGAAGATACGTACATCTCACAGCCCAGGCATTTACTTCTACTTAGGCTCACATTTGTGCACAACCAGATATGTTCATTGCAAGAATGTCTAAGTTAAGTCAAAAATTAGAAACAACTCAGATTTTTATCTTCAGGCAAATGAATAAACAAATTGTGTTATATCTGTACAATGGGACACCGTATTGCAGTGTTTGCTAGGTGTACTAATATCAGCAAATCTCAAAAAGTATAAAAACATGCATGTTAGAGTAATCACCTCTGGGCAGAGAGACAGGTGAATGAAATAGGTAAGCAGTACTTAATTCAGAAATCTTCAAATCTGTATGTAATGTTCAATTTCTTTTAAAAAATATGGATATAATATGACAAAATATTAGTGTTTGTTACAGCTAGGTAATAGATGAACTATTTTTTCTGCATATTTGAAATAGTTCAAAATTTAAAATACATGCCTAGACTTGTCACAGATCTCCATCCCAGCCTGTGTATTTGTAAATCGAAGAGGGAGGAGGATGGTGTTAGTTGGGAAGGTAAAGCTCCCTTACTGATTCTGATTACCTACAGAATAGTTCAAAAACAGTATTCAAAAAAGCAAAAGAGGGCTTCCCTGGTGGTGCAGTGGTTGAGAGTCCGCCTGCCGATGCAGGGGACACGGGTTCGTGCCCCGGTCCGG
>NC_041218.1:57203906-57222580 GCF_002837175.3 Physeter macrocephalus
CGTGCCCCGGTCCGGGAAGATCCCACATGCCGCGGAGCGGCTGGGCCCGTGAGCCATGGCCGCTGAGCCTGCGCGTCCAGAGCCTGTGCTCCGCAATCAATGGGAGAGGCCGCAACAGTGAGAGGCCCGCGTAACGCAAAAAAAAAAAAGCAAAAGAAAGTCAGAAATAACCACATTCATTCAGCCTCCACCTATGCCGAAGGGTTCAAGCATCGATTGTCCTTTCATATCCATTGTTGATAGTCTGTAAATATGGAAAGAGGGCCCAAGTCACAGTAGTTTATTTATAAGCTGACTTTATATTTTCTTTTCTTCCATTAATGTTTTTACTTGACCCCTAATCTGAATTTGAAATATGAATCAACTTGTTGTAATGGAGAGGTCCCCTGGAGTTCATCGTGAAACCTGGTTTTGTCACTAATCATTGATGTTACTATGGACTAGTTACTTCATCTTTCTGGGTCTGTTGCCTCAAACTGTAAATTGGGTGATCATTCAGGTTTCTACCAACCTGAATCAATTTATCAATTTATGATACAATTCTACCTTAGGGACTGTGTTGAAAATTTAATAAAGTCAATTTTTAATAGTATAGTTTAACTTTTAGACAAATCTCAAGAAATAGCAACAATAAACAAATTGGTTAAGTGTAGAAGTTGTTGATATTTCCAGTTGCATGAGGGGCACAGGTGAAACTTATTTAGAGGGCTTATCAGATGATTATGCGGCATATGTTATTTGCAAGTGATGATAGAATTGTCTGTTGCTCAGGAGAAAAACCAGAATGATGTGTCAAATATATATATTTTTTCCATGTATAAACCACAGAATAGTATTCTCTTATGTTGAAGTCTATGAATGTGATCTCCTACTTCATATATTATAATTTCTATAGAATTTATAGACTACATTTTGAACTTCTCTCCTCATCTTTTGGTGTTTTTTCAAGGGTAGTTGACCATACAGAGATAACATCAGAATAGGAGCCAAGCCAGAAAGTGGTAGGTTAAAGTACAAGATATATTCATTATTAGGAAGAAGCAAAAAGTTATAATTTGATAGATATATTTGATATATATTATAGATAATGAAGACTATCAATATTTTCCTGGTGTAAGAAGAATTTCACATTCTATATTTGGAGAGAGAGATTTAGACTTGGTTATTTCTTTTGCAGATTGATTTGATATATGGAAGAGTGTTTTCTTACTGATTTTTCTGTGCCATTTTGACTTTTGCATATACAAAAATAGTGTTTAATGATCTTTAGTGGCAGAAATCAAAATTTTAATTCCATAAAATACCTAATTTTGTTGTCAACAGACTTTTTGCAGTGTCCTTGGTGAACATTATACTTCTGCTTTAAAATGTGAAGTAAATGTAGAAGAAAAAGAGAAAGAGACTTCCAGTGTTCACACTTCTGAAAATCAAGGACTAGAATTGCAAGATTATAAATACGAAGTTCAAGGTAATAAAGGCTTTACCACATTATTGAACAGAGTAATTTTCTTAAATGAATTGATAAACTTTCTCTGTTAATTCATGATTTTATCACTTAGCCAATTTGAGTTATCTTAACATCTCGTTTTTTCAGGTTCATGAAATCTTAAATCTTTAATGTACATTTTTAGTTTTACAATGCCGTAATTGTGATATAAAGAGAACCAAAGCTGTCTACAAGTTTCCTTGTCTCTTTATCCTCTGTTCCTCTACTTCCATCTTTTCCTCACTGTAATTCTTAATTTTATACCATAGATCCAAACCTTTAAAAGTTGTGGTATTTTACTGAATAAGTTTATGTCGGGGTTTTATTTTTTTAAAAAAGAATAAGAGGGCTTCCCTGGTGGCGCAGTGGTTGGGAGTCCTCCTGCCGATGCAGGGGACACGGGTTCGTGCCCCGGAGCGGTTAGGCCCGTGAGCCATGGCCACTGAGCCTGCGCGTCCGGAGCCTGTGCTCCGCAACGGGAGAGTCCACAACAGTGAGAGGCCCGCGTACCGAAAAAAACAAAAGAAGACATTCAGTTATCTTTCTTAATAGGAATTCTATATTAGTTCATTTTTACAAATTATAACCTCAATTAATTTTTTTGATATTCTTTCACAGATGAAATGTTTCCTACCCCGTCCATTTGTATGAAGAATGAACAAATATGTACAAATTAATGAATGCCAAAAGAAATTAATGTATTTTAATGTGAAATTGTCAAGTTAATCTTTGTAGCAGGTGTTCCACATTAATGAGGTTTTAATTGTTGGTTACTAAATATATGAATTTTACTTCTAGCAGGCAATTTTCTGAAGTTATGAATAGATGAATAATACTTATTGAAAGAAGCAGACTTTTATTGTAGAGTGAAATTATTATAATTGTTTATCGTTTAGATTTTCAAGAAAATGTGCAAACTCTTCTCAACAAAGTAACAGAAGAATACAGCAAACTCTTGGTACTTCAGTCACGATTAAGTAAGGTCTGTAAAATGGAAAATGTATTATGATGTTTGCATTTATTGTATTACCTGCTATTTTGTAAGCTGTTTCATCAACCAAGAATTTCTAAAATAAGTGAACATGAAAAGAAAATTAGGGAAAAGTGACACATATTTATAGTATCAGTGAGCTGAAGGAATTTCTGCAATTTGAATACTCTTTACCCCTTTAGAGAGTTTTTGAAGTCATGATAAAGTTAAAATGTATATAAAATGTCAAATTGTAAACTTTGTGAAATGGTTGCATTTAATTTTACATATAACATTTTTTAAAGCAGTGAGTCTGTTTTAGAGAAAAATGTGATTAGTTGTTAAGAATATAGCTGGTTTCACATGGTGTGTTATATAAAATTTCTTTCAAGCAGTTGTTTTAGAAATGTGCACATAGAAAACTAAGTAAGAGAGTATAAATGGCATGATATAATTTATTAACTATATCAGAAAAATAACATATATTAGTTCTTCCTCTTCTCTTCCCCTCCTTCTTTTTCCCATTCTATTTTACCCCCTTTCTCCTTTCCCTCTCTCTTCCTCCTTCTGTGCAATTAAAGCACAACCGTATCCAGCCTTTGCTAAAATCTATAAACCTATCCCAGTATCTTACAGATAACTATGTAGGAGGACAGGTGGATGGTGGATAGATTCAAAGCCCTTCTTTAATTCCACATTTCTCTACAATTCACATTTCTCTAGTTTTCTTTCTCCTTCCATTCATATCTAGATATTGAACCCTATTCAGAATCATCGTACCATTTTCTTACCAGTACCCTTAGTAGTCTAGATTTCTTGTTTTTCTGCTGCCCTTATCCTGCCCCTGAGAACCCTTCTTCTTCACTCATACTTGGGTTTCTGAGGGCTGCTAAGAAAATTAGATGGTGATGTGGTTTGGTGACACTGTATAATCATGGTCTCTGACTGCAGCTGGACCCTCAGGATCACTTGACAATTCTTTTATGTTGTCATTTATTCTCTCATAGTCCCCTCAGTACATGCTACCTAATGTTATAACTTCCCTCGAGTCATACATTCCATTTCTACTCCCCTTTTTTCTTTGCAGATGGCCTTATTTCTCTTTTTTCTGTGAGTATGGGAGCTATCAGTTATAAATTATCTCATCTTGCTACCTCTAGACCATATGTATTTCTTTAAATCTGAAAATACTCTGTTTTCCTTCTGTCTCAGAAGTTATCCCTTTTCATAACCAAGGTTATTTTATTTCCTGTCCTTTTGTTAACATCACCTTCTGTCTCCTCTAAGATTGATAACCTGTTTCTTCCCTCCCTTCTGTGCTTTCAGCTTCTTTGTCTGTTTTTCTTATTTGTGTCTTTCTTGCCCCTTGCATATTCCTCTTGTCTCCACTATTAAGAACATAACCAATCTTCCTTGAATCTAGTATCTCCCTTTGTGGTTTTCTTTCAACTTCATTGTCATATTCTTTGAAGGAAAGAATAGACTGTAGTCATAGTTTCCCATCTCTTCCTGTCTTGCTGTCTCTTCTACCCACTGTAAACAAGCTCCAAACTTATACTTCACTAAACTTGCTTTGGTGAAGGTTACCAGTGAATTCTTAATTATCAAATTTTCTTTCTGCTTTCTTACCTTCCATCCTTGTATTCTTTCGTTCTTTTAAAAATATGTTGGTTTTCCTTATGGCAGTACATAGTTGAAACTATTAAATAGTGTAGGAGGGCTTACAGTAAACAAGTTACTACAGTGATGTTTGTCATTTTGCCTCTTTCCTTTCAGGACAGTGAGTGGGGAACAGTTTCCTTCGGTGAGACACAAACCTCCCTTCCCCAGTGCCAGAATGTGGGAGGCTACTCTGGAACACAAACACCCACACTTGCCTCAGTTCTTCCCAGACACTTCTTTCAGTTTGTTTTGAGAAAAACTTTTACCTGCCACCAGGCTTCTTCCTGGCTGAATCAGCAGAAAGGGCTATACTGTGATTAGTTAAAGGTCAATATATTTGTTTTCTGATCTCTACCTGTCATTGATCTCTCTCTGAGCCTGGGGCCTTTCTAGGGTTCTACTAGGTAAGCTAACTGTCTTGCTATAACTGTGGCTCCCTTCACGTGTGCTTTAGGCTGCTGCTTCCTCCACCCTGCTTAATCAGTATTCTACCACCCCTTTTCTGTTGAAATCTTTTTTAGACTCTTTTATTTTTTGGTTTATTATGGATTTATACCTTTTAAGATTCATTATGATTTTAACTGAGTCATGGGGAGGGAGGAGAGATATATGTCAGAGATCATGAACATAAATGCCTATGTGAGCTCAGCTCATAAAGTAAATGAAGAAGACCAAGGGAAAGCTGGAAAAGTGAAACCTGGAGAAAACATACCTCATCTAAAGGGGGCAGAGACTGCTCAGCTTCACATGTTATTGTCACATAGGAACAGGGCCCAGTCTTGTTTATTCCTTCAGTTTATCAATTTTATGTGAGGTCTTTTGCTTTTTTAAGTGTTGGGAAGTATTAAAAATAAAAAGGGTTTTTTTTTTTTTCCTTCCCCCTAATAGGGAAACAATTAGGAAGGAAAAAAAACCAGAAAAACTGTTTGGTACCCAAAAGAATACTTCTGTAGCCTAGAATTAAAGTCAAAGTTCTTTGCAACTGTAGGTATAAACACATGCTCAGTGTATCTTGAACTAGTTTTCTTTTTAATTCTGTTATTTTTTTATTTTGTAGTACTAGCTACTTTCTTAAAATATTTTCTTCCCTTAGCTTCTGTGACTTCAATTTTGTGGCTTTTTAAGCCTTCATTGTGGGTTTTGCCCACCCATTTATAGTCACCAAGAATCTGTGCTTGATCTGCTAATTATGCTGTGTGCTGCCTTCATTCACTTCCATGGCTTCCAGATCTCTGTGTCTAGTCAGTTCTTACTCCTGAGCTAGAGTCATATATCTAATTGGATATCTCTACTCGAGTATCCTTTATGTATGTCTCAATCAACATTGAAATTGAATTTATTAATTTCTTCCCCTTAAACCAGCTTCTCTCCCTTCTCAGTTTTGAAGAGTGACATTCAACCAGAAACTTGAGGATCATATCATCCTAGACAATTCTGTCCCCTAACTCCTGATCTCACATCATACTGAAATATACTCTGAAGGGAGCACAAAAGAAATGAAAGATGTATACCTTGTTCTCATTCATTTATTCAGCCAGTAATTTTTATTTGCTAATTATATGCTAGGTTGTACTGTGTACTGGGAATAAAGCAGTATACAGTGTAAATAGTCACTAGGCGGAAGGAATTTATAAATTGATGGACTTCATAGGCTAATTCAAGAAATATGATGTGTGTATATGTATATATATGTATATGAAATAGTTATCCAGGGCAACATTTAATTAGTGTTCAAAAGCTAAGTACTTTTGGGACTTCCCTGGCGGTCCAGTGGTTAAGACTCCGTGCTTCCACTGCAAGGGACATAGGTTTGATCCGTGGTCGGGGAACTCCAATCCACGTGCTGCAGGGTGCAGCCAAAAAAATTAAAAATAAAATCAAGTACTTTTGGAATTAAGCAAATATGTAGATGAGTATACAGGTGCAAATAATTAAGGAAGAATTCTTGGAGGAAGTGGGACTTGAATTGGACCATGAAAGATGTGTAGGTTTAGGTAAGGAAGGGGAAGGGGAATAGCATTCCAGGTGGAAGAAATGATATGATCAAAGTCTTGGGGGTGAAGTGCGATATATTAGGCACATATTGCTCAGAGAGTAATGGACTTTAAGATTAGAGAGGTTAGACTGTACCAAACTTTGAATGCTAGGTGACACTTTTGTGGACATTAAAAAGCTGTTGGAGGGCTTCCCTGGTGGCATAGTGGTTTGAGAGTCCGCCTGCCGATGCAGGGGACGCGGGTTTGTGCTCCGGTCCGGGAAGATCCCACGTGCCGCGGAGCGGCTGGGCCCGTGAGCCATGGCCGCTGAGCCTGTGCGTCCGGAGCCTGTGCTCCGCAGCAAAAGAGGCCACAACGGTGAGAGGCCTGCGTACTGCAAAAAAAAAAAAAAAAAAAAAAAAAAAGCTGTTGGAGATTTGTGATCATGGTCTAGACATCATGAAGTTGAACTTTTAGGGAGATTAATCTGGTGGCAGTGGGAGGTAGGAAATAAGAAGGGACAATTCATAAGATATTTTAAGGAAGGATCTAAAGAATTTGGTAGTCAGTTGATGTGGAAGTAAAAGGAGAGGAACAAGACCAAGACAACTCATTATTTTTTTCATTCCCTGTATCAGTGAAACTTACACATTACGTGTCTGTATAATAAGGCAGAGTATGGGTGTGCTGAGCGTCCCTAAGACCACTCCTCAGTTCAGTGGTTCACCAGAAGAACTCACAGGATTCAACATAATAGTGGTACTCAAGGCTAAGATTTATTACAGTAAAAGGATACAAAGCAAAATCAGCCCCATAAAGGTTTGAAAAGGAGCATGGGGCAAAGTCTGGAGGAAATAGGCACAAACTTCTAAAATTCTCTCCTAGTGGAGTCAGAGGAAGACACACTTCATTCCTCTAGCAGTTGTGACGATACGTGCTAAGTTTTGACTACCAAGGAAGCTCACCTAAGCCTAGGAAACCATAGTTCTTTTTTATCAGGTGTCAGCCAAATAGGCATCCTCTGCCAGAACATACCAAATTCAGATTTCCAGAAAGAAAGCATGTGTTCAGCATAAACCATATTGCTTGTACAGTCCAGGCATGAGAGTCTCTTACAATTTAGGGAAACTTTTATATTAGTGTAGAGAACCGTTTACCAGCTAAGTTTCCAGATGCCAGCCAAGGGCCAGACTAGGAAGCAGGCCTTTTTAAAGAGATAGAAATCTCACAACTTCTGTGTTAACTCTTTTCTGCACAATAGATAAAAAAGTGAATTTCACATTTTATCCCAGCAAGTTGGCTACAACTGTAGAGGCATCCCAGAGGTTGGTTGGGATGAGTCAGTCGGCAGTACATCACTGCTTAACCTGTTAGCCTCATCTACTAATCCTCTTCCTCATTTTAGCCATATTGAAATACTTAAAATGCACCCATATCTTTCAGACCCCTGGGGCTTTTTTGCATGCTGTTTTTTCTGTCTTAACACTGTCCTTCCCCCTCCAATTTGCTTAGTGTATTCCTACTTGTAATTCCAGTTGGTTCAAATGTTATTTTTGTGTCACCTTTTTTTTTTAAACATCTTTATTGGAGTATAATTGCTTTACAATGCTGTGTTAATTTCTGCTTTATAACAAAGTGAATCAGCTATACATATACATATATCCCCATATCTCCTCCCTCTTGCATCTCCCTCCCACCCTTCCTATCCCACCCCTCTAGGTGGTCACAAACCACCCAGCTGATCTCCCTGTGCTGTGCGGCTGCTTCCCACTAGCTAGTACATTTGGTAGTGTATATATGTCCATGCCACTCTCTCACTTCGTCCCAGATTACCCTTTGTGTCATTTTCTTTACCTATCCTCCTAGACTAGAAATTTCTCCCTCCATTCTCTTAATATCTGTACTTTTAATTTTTTTGCACTTAGCTTTCTCCATTTTGAATACTTGATTACCTTCCTTTCTTTCCTGTTCCATAGCTCCTTGTTCAAACTTTCATTTGTATTACATTAGTTTTCATGTTATTGTAATTGTTTACTCTTCTGCCTCTTCCACTAGACTAAACCCCACTAAACCCTTCAGAATCAGGAAGTCTTCTCTTTATTTTCATTTCTTCTTCTTAGCACAGTGCTTTGTTTATTAGCACATGGTAAAGGTTTACTATATGTTTGCTGAATGAATTCAGTGACAATATAGAAAGGTTGAGCTGTAAACAACTATTTAGCTCATGGGCTTTATTTTCTCTAGGGAGTAGGAGGCAAGATTCTCGGTTGAAATGTACACAGCGGGTAGGAGTGAGGTAGAGGACGTGGTAAGAGTAGTACCAACTGAAATAGCCTTCATGGGAAATAGCTTTTATCCTGTTGCTCACCTCCTTCTACAGTATCCTTTGTTCATCTAGTATAGCAAGTCCAAACTCATCCCTTGCTTTTACGGTGCTCTTTATACCTGTCTTATTTATCTAGCGCAGTTTTCCCCGTCCCTCAAGATCGTTGTCGTCACTACCTGTAGCAGGTCATTCTTTCACAGATGCTCTTATTCTTTCTTCCATGTAAACTTTCCTAATCATTGCCCAAAATGATGGAGGCCCAAATCAAATTTGACTTCTTCCATAATTACTCAGACCCACATCAGTCTTTCTTCTGTTATTGCCCTTTAGTCAAACATTATAGTTTGATGCTTCTCTGTTTAATTTTACTTCCCCAATTAGTTGATGAATTCTGTGAGGTTTATGTATGTATCTGCGTACACCCTTTTTTTTTTTTTTTTTTTTTACTCTCCCTTGTCACAGTACTGGCCACATAGTAGACCGATTATTAAATATTTGAGGAATGACTAAATTAATACACACATATCTGACATATTGCTGCCTAGTTTTAATAGTTAAGGAAATAAGCTGAGGTTTATCTGTTTTTGCTGTTTTCCTTCCTTTTGTATAAAGAACAGCATACATTTGTCAGTTACCTGGTTGTATGTGAGTTATATCCAGAGATTAATAGCAGGTATGTTATTAAGTATTGATAATATAAAATTTAGTGTGTTTGAGTTGAAATTTCAGAGATCAAGTCATATTTATTATGAACTTTATACCAAATTCTGTGCAGCTCCTATTTTTATAGTAAAATGAAATTCCTTCTGGTTATGAAAGAACATTATGTTTACTAATATAATATCAGTGCTGTGAAGGGAATGGGATGTGAGTCACTGTGTCCAAAGAGAGCGTGGAATAACTTGGAAGGGAAAATATTTGTATTAGAGTGTCACAATTTTAGGCGATTTTGGAAAAAAACATTTTAAAGGTAAAGTTGCTTTTATATAGTTTTCACAATCCTGGGTCATACATTTATGTCACTGCTTTTCTTCTGTTATTTTCAATAGATTCAAGGACAGCAGACAGGTGATGTGAAACTTGAATTTGCAGAAGAAAACCTACCAAAAGAGGAAACAGACTTTTTATCAACCCATCCTCAGATGACAAATTTTCAAGACACTGGTAAATTTTGATTATATACCATAATGTGGTGTTTTTATACCAAATGTTCAGTAATTGATTTTTTACTTTAAAATTTGAGACAACATAGTGCGTTGGGCATTTCACTGTAACCCTCTTTGGTCTCAGTTTTCTCATCCTTAAAATGAAAGATTTAGACTACTCATTTCTTCCCACTTCTTACATTCTCTGGTTATAAATTATTTTCAATTTAAAGGCATAAAATTGGTAGTTTTAGGGGTACTGCAGCCATGAAGATATAAGAAATGATCTTGAATTACACTATTCATGTTTTCTTGTTATCATCAGTCTAAATGAGTTTAAGTTGATACCTGAGTTATTACTACTAAAAAACATTTTTCAAAGAAGAATTAATATTCTCTGCACATTCAAAACAGTGATTGTGGTATTTCACTAAGAAATTTGTATTGAAATGTGCATTTTCTTCCATTCATGTAACTCAGATGTTTGTCATAAAAGAAAGTTATCTGCTCTGCAAGATACCGAAAAAATTAAACAACTTGAAGGACAAGTTCAAGAATTAGAAAAACTCGTATCCTCTTTGCAGCAGCAACTGAAAGAAACGGAAGAAAACTATGGGGCAGAGATTCATTCTTTGCAGGAAAGGCTACGAGCTGTTAATGAGTTCACAGTTCAGCCAAGGTATCCATCTACTTATAATTTCATTCAATAGTATTTGTAGCTTAGTAACAGTCATAGTATGGTTGTGTTAAGAAAAAAGTGTAACTTAAGCAAATTTGCTTGAAAGAGATGGGCTATAGCATTGCCAAGAAATAAGAACAGGAGATAATTCTTCATCTCTGAATTATAATAGGAATTTTACTTATACCTTTATTTTATAAAGATGCTTGTTGTTATGAATATGCTAAGTTAAATCAGGCGGTGTGCATGTTACTTGTTGTTTATTGTATGCCCAGTCTTTGCTACTTTGATATGGGGAGTACACAAAGAATATAAGATATGATCATTCCAGTCATACCGGACTTTCTCCACTTGGTTGTCTAATGCTCAGATTCACCATGTCCAAAATACAACTCTGGATCTTCCCCTCAAAATTTGCTCCTCTGCAGCCATCTAACTCCATCTCTGGTGACTCACTTCCAGTCTATCAAGAAATGCTGTTATCTCTACTTCCAAAATAAATCTAAACTGTACCACTTCTCATCCCCTGGTCCCTGCCATCATCGTGTCTCACTTGGATTACTGCAACAATGGATCTCCTTGCTTCTACTCTAACTCTTCCCTAAAGTTTGTTCTCAACACAGTTCTAAATCTTTGCTTTTAAAATTTAAGACAAATCATGCTATTCTAGTGGTCTTCTGTCCTTACTGTGCCTTACTAGGACCTATATAATGGGTCCCTATTATCTCTCTGAATTTATCTCCTGTGGACTTGCTTGTCACTTACTATTGTAAAGCCACATAATCTCCTCGAGATACTCAAACCGTCAGTATGCTCCTGCCTTATGAATTTCTCTCTCATTGCTGTTCCTCTACCTGGAATTATATTTCTCTAGGTATTTCCATGCCCAACACACTCACCTCCTTTGGGTCTTTTACTCAGATGTCATGTTCTCATGAGGCCTATCCTGATCACCCTATTGAAATTAAAATCATCCCTTATAACTCTGTATATGAATTTCCTGCTTCATTTTTCTATATTAACTGTTTTATATATATAAAACTATATATTTATATAAAATGAAAACAAGTCTATATTATATTTGGAGGGGAGGTTTATTTATTTGTTTTTGTTATCTGTCCCCTGTGAAGGAGTTCAAGCTTTGTAAGGGGATTTTTGTTTATTTATTCACTGTATCCCAAACCCTATAATAATTCCCTATGCATAGTAGGTGCTCAATACATATTTGTTAAATGAATGAACAGTTTATAATTTAGTAGGGAAGTGTGCTGTAGTATTTAACTAGCTCTATAAAGTCCTCAGAGATTTAACCTAATTTTGACTGGCTCTGCTGCTCTAAAAGTGATGTCTCTATAGGCACTTGTTATTGGAACCTAAAGACAAGGGGGTTTTTTGTTTTGTTTTGGGTTTTTTTGGAGACAAAATACTGAATTTCCACACTTCTTCGGAAGCATTCTGTTTCTCCATCTTTTATTCAGGGTCTGTATGTAGGCTTTGGAATTGTTTATCCAGCATTAGCACAGCCTTATAAAGCTTCCATTTTCTTTGAGGTCAGTGGTTCCCAAACTTTACCATGCATTAAAAGCATTGGAGGTTTTTGAAATTATTAGTGTTTGAAATTATTATTTTTTCATTGTTATTATTGAAATTACAGGTTACTGGATTTTACATTTGAAGAGTTAGATTCAGTGGCTTTGAGATGGATTCTGGTCATTTGTATTTGTAACAAGATAATTCTGAAGCAGGCAGTCCATAGATTGATATTTGGAAACTATTACTTTAGGTTTTTTGATACGAAAGAAAATAGCTATACAGCAAGAACTCTTTCATAACCACTTACAGTATTTCAAGTTTCCTTCCTTTCATTAGTGATGTTTTCTCTCCAAAGCATGAAGAAAAGGAAGTTTTCTGGAAGTGTAGACCTACTTTGCTGTTCTTGCACTTGGGCTTTTGCCAGCTCATCATGCTTTTTTAGAGTTTCTCTAATAATCACTGGAAATGTATTAACAATACCTTTGAACTAAAACCATTAGTTTTCTCCCACCCTGCAAAAATGAGGCTTATTGACTGCCATGTTCACTCCTATGAACATGTATTTAAAGTTATTTCTTGTTAAATGTCATCACGTATTTGGACACAACTATAGCACTTTTTGAATAAAGAATATACTGTTCTCCTAAGATAGACTTGAACTAGTTTAAGAAAAATAATTGTCATTCATTTAACAAATATTTGGTGATGTCATACTAGAAACCTCTTGGCAATATAGTATGGAATTGGAACAACCGTGAGCTTTAGAGTGATACGGACCTGTATTTGACTCCTGATTTGACCTTTGACTGGCTTTGTGGTCTTGGGCTGATATATAAACATGTCTGAGTAATATTAGGGAATAAAAACTACCTTGAGATCGTGAGGATTAAAAGAAACCTTGACTGGGAACAGACTTGGCTAGATGTCATGGAGGAAACTTTAGATGTATATAAAGTGGTCCTTTACCTCAGGGGACTTCAATCCAATCATTGAAATAATAGTCACAAAACAGTAATTTTTTTAAAGTAATGATTGGGGAATATAACATGATGATACAGCCAAAATGCTGGAACATAAACCCATGTCTTTGTGGCATTTTTCAGTGCCCATCACTTGACATTTCTGCAGTGATGTTTTTTGGAGTGGCTCCAGGGGGAATGGAAATCAAGGGTTGACTATGAGACATTGAGATAGAAGGAATCTTGGGAGCAAAGCAGAGGAAAGATGACCTGTGTTGTTTGAGCTAGAGAATATGGAGGTTTATGATGTATTAATATAAATAGAGAAATCAGACAGGTGGAGGGTAGGACCTTAATTTGTAAGATGGGAACAGTGAATTTGGTTTTAGCCAGACTATTTTTTTTGAATTTGGGATAAACACTTTCAAATGCTATAAAATTACAGAATTGAAGTCCTTGTGGACTAAGCAGCATTTTTTTTTCTTTTTGAAGTTTGGGTCTTTATTGCTGGATAAATAATCAGGAGGATTTTCCATGGGCTATGAAAATAAGAAGACATGAAACAAAGGATCATAATAGTGTATGCAAGAAACTATGAGGAAACAGACAAAATGATAAGAAAGAAGAACCAGGAAAGGGCAGAGAATAAAGACAAGAAAAATGAGTTTTTACGATCATGTAACATGAATATAGAAGATGTATAGGCAAGTCACTGCAGAAGAAACTTTCACGACCAGTAGCATTTGAAAGAATGTGTAATCTCAAAAATAAAGCCATACATGTTCTAAGAAAGTTTTAAGACTGTTACGACTCTGTGTTGTTGAAGTTTTGAGAAAATACTTAAATGGTACTGTTATGGAGTTAATGTAAGTTTTTCAAATATGGCATTATATTAAAATTTTAAATGTTAAAAATTATAGGATTTTTTTATGTAGAAACATCTACAGATGTGTGCAAAGATATATTTATGAAGATTTACACTGTAGCATTATTTGTAAGAGTGAACATTTGGAAATGACCAAATACAATACAGTCCAGAATAAGGAAGGACATGAATACCAAAAGATACATGAATAGATTAAAAACAAAAAATTCCAGAAGTGGTTATGTATAAATTAAGAATCTTTCTCATTGTCACTGCCCACCTATTCCACTAGAGGTAATCAGTGTCCCTTTTCTTTTTAATGAAGGTCCTATTTATTTATTTATTTATTTATTTATTGGCTGCATTGGGTCTTTGTTGCTGCGCGCGGGCTTTCTCTAGTTGCAGTGAGTGGGGGCTACTCTGTTGCAGTGTGTGGGCTTCTCATTGCGGTGGCTTCTCTTGTTGCAGAGCATGGGCTCTAGGCACGCGGGCTTCAGTAGTTGCGACACATGGGCTTAGTAGTTGTGGCTCACTGGCTCTAGAGCTCAGGCTCAGTAGTTGTGGCGCACAGGCATAGCTGCTCCGCGGCATGTGGGATCCTCCTGGACCAGGGATTGAACCCGTGTCCCCTGCGTTGGCAAGCGGATTCTTAACCACTGTGCCACCAGGGAAGCCCATCAGTGTTGCTTTTGATGTGTATTCTTCCAGACTTTTCTGTGTGTGTGTGTGTAAATTTTTAATAAAAATGAGATTTTACAAACTTTTTTACTCAATAATAGCATAGGTAACTTTTTAAAAATGTTAATACTTATAAACAGCTCCATGTCATGCTTTTGTAGTAGACTTTATACAATGGCATAAAATTCAGGGATAATCTGTTAAAATATTCTATCATTTAATTCTGCTGCTTTATTTTTAATCAGTCAAAAATATGACAAGTTACAGTACCTGTAACTCTTGACCTGTCATTCTTGTTTCCATTGCCCCAGTACACATTTTATGCATGCTGTAAATTTGGACTAGCAGTAAAATTTACACGCAACACTAATTCTTTCATCTTCTTTTATTTTTAGCTTTTCCATTGATTCAGTGGTAATTACTGAATCTGATGTACAGAAAACAGTATACCCTGGAAGTTGTCTAAAACAGAACATCGATGGTGCAACAGAGGTATTATATCTTTAAACTGTTATGTACACTGATTTTATTTTTGTTACTATCATTTTTATGTCTGTGGTTTAATAATTATCCAATAAATAGTTGCTAAGAATTAAGTATAGTAAATATGAGGATAATATCTTATGTAAAAGACCCAGAACAATATATAAGTGAAGAAATTTGATGTACTTTCATAGCATAGGAAAAACATAAGAAAGTTAAAATTGAGAGGTGTTTTTTTCCCCCTAAATACGTTCTAGTTTAAAATTTGTCTTGTTTTATATGACATGGGGTGTATTACAAATTAGTTTCAGTGCCCTGAACTTTATAACAAATTAGTTTTGGAAAAGAGGAACAGCTTTCCTTCCTACCATGGGGAGTTGAACTAGACTGTCTCTAGAATAGTATTTAGGAATTCCCAAAATTCAGTATGCTAGGGCTGGTACATTGGATGAGGCTTTCCTCAGCACAGGCCATATGCTATAGAAAAGCCCCTCATCTTTTACAGTATATCTCATCTAGCTAAACCACCTTTTGCCTCTCCTCAGCACTGTATATATTCCCAATTTGTGGCCACTTTTCTCAAACATAACTGTAAAACCCTGATCTTCACTCAGTAAATTTTTAGTTCTTAAGTCCTACAGAAAAAGATCATTGGCCTCTCTCATTCTGGATATAGAAGAGAGACATTGGCCACATTCTCAATTCTTCCACATTCATCCCACATGGAATGTCTGTTTGGATGACATTCACATAATTGGTAAACAAAGAAGTACTTTCTTGCCAAGAACATGTTTACATTTAAATAACCATTCTTTTTTTATCTGTTTATAAAAGTAATTTGTATTTGTGGAAAACTGGATACTATTAATAAGTACCAAGAAGAAAAGAAATTTGTTTATAATGCCATGAGCAAGGATAGCCACTGTTAACATTACTTAAAATTAAATACATGCACATCTTATTAATTATATTTAAGAAGTATCTTTTCCCCACTCTAGAACTGTGTGTTAGTATTTGTAAATATATTTCTCACTTTGCATCTTTGTTAGGTCCACAGTAGTAAGTACAATTATTTAGTAGAATTGTACACTAGAATTATTTGCTAGAATTATTGTTTTTAATTAAGGGAGCAGAAATTTATTTATTAAAAATTTTCAGCAGCTTTCTAAAAAATAGTAATCTTTTGAAGATATTTGAGAGTAGAAGTTTTAAAATAACTGGTGTATAATTAGTGTAAATAAGTATGTCATATTTTGCTTTTTAATTTAGTTTTCTGGTGAATTTGGAGTGAAACAGGAAACAAATGTGGTTAAGTTGCTGGAAAAACAGTACCAAGAACGATTAGAAGAAGAAGTAGCTAAGGTAAGTTTATAGTTTATTTGGAAGGTTATTGTGGTCTGTATTCCCTTTTAGCCTTCAAAAAACATACGTTTTATTGGTGGTAATGCACTTTATTTTTTGTTGTAAATTTTATACATAGCTCATTTAAGTTGTCGAATACTGGTATTAACCACAATTGCCTTTGAATGGAATGTTCTGTGAATTTTTCTTTGAGAAACGCATTCTTCTCGATGTGGAATAGCAATTAGAAACTTTTCAGAGTTATAAATTTGTTACCTTGTGAGTAGTACCATAGGAAAGAGTTTGGCCTTCCTTAAAGGTGGGGGATATGGTAGGAAATGAGAAAAGTGCTTGGTCTTTTATGTATTACCTTTGCCTACCTCCTCCCAGAGAAGTTACTGTGATGTTAATGACTGTAGATGCTGTTGGCTGCTATGCCCAGAGCTATTCTTGTAATCTCCTGAACACCAAGCATATCACCTAGTATACCATTATAATTCCATTTCTTTTGTCTCTGTATTCTCTCTTTTTTTTTTTTTTTTTTTTTTTTTTTTTGCGGTACGTGGGCCTCTCACTGCTGTGGTCTCTCCCGTTGCGGAGCACAGGCTCCGGACACACAGGCTCAGCGGCCATGGCTCACGGGCCCAGCCACTCCGCGGCATGTGGGATCTTCCCGGACCGGGGCATGAACCCATGTCCCCTGCATCGGCAGGCAGACTCCCAACCACTGCCCCACCAGGGAAGCCCTCTGTATTCTCTTTTAAAATACTTATACCTAATTGGGTTCTTATTTTAGAACAGTTGAATTCTGAATTTGTCTGCTTGTTTTTTATAATATTTAAACTGTTCCAATGTAACAATCATAGTGGAGTATATGCATTTTAAAGTGGAAGGAGTGACAGAATTTACAGGAAATGAATAAGGAATCAGCTTAAACATAAATTACATGAGGAGGTCAAGACTCTAAGAAATATGTGGGCCATAAAGACCTACTCACTTCTATATCTCAATTGAATATTTAGTTCACAATAAAAAGTGAGGCACCATCACTTTTATATAGCTCTCACTATCTAGTTCTTTTAGAGACTTGCAGGTTTTCTTTTATACTTAACCTTTTATATAAATTTCTCAAGTGAAATGTTTATAGCAGAGCATCATAGTATAGTAGTTAAGAACATGAGGTTTGGTATAGGATTTACCATGCTTTAAATTCTTGTGCTTCTGCTTTACTAGATTTGTGATCTTAGGAAAGCTACTTAAGTTTTCAATCTCACCTCCCTCTATGTTAAAAGAGGAGAATAATAGAAATAATTGTAATTCTTGTGAAGATTCAATGAACTAATACATATAAAGCACCTAGAAGATAGTAAAGATTCATAAGTGACATTTTTAAAGTAGTCTTACTACTATAATAATGGTGATGATATAAATCTGTTTTGTGAAGCATCATTTATCCAAGCTGATAGCAGATTACCAAAGTACAGGTCAGTGAAAACTGTTCCAAAGGCAGCCAAGGTGCTGTGATCCAAGAGACAACATTTGATGGCCCAGCTTGATCCTAGAATAGTATAGATGGTTTATATTAGTCACCAATACAGATAGGATTATGCTCTACCCTGTAACCCTCACATACGATATTAGAAAAAGACTGAGAAACATTGTTTTAAAAGCACAGGGTATATAGAAGAAGCCAGTAGAGGTAGTGATTCCCAACTTAGATAACATTAGATTCAGCCTGTGATTTGGGTAGGTACTACTGAAAAAATAGTAGTACTATTATTCAGTAGTACTGCTGAAAAAACTCATTAACATTTCACTGCCAATGTATTCTGAATGCTAGGGTATAACAGAGGAAAAAGAGATGAAATCATTACTCCTATAGACCTTACATTCCAGTTGGTGCAAATAGACAATATACAGATGGTAGTAAATACTATAAAGAAAAAAATGAACCAGGGTAACAGGATCAGGAAATTCCATGGGGAGTGAGATGGTGTTATTTTATATAGGGTAATCACAGAAGACCTCACTTTTTTTTTTTTAACATCTTTATTGGAGTATAATTGCTGTACAGTGGTGTGTCAGTTTCTGCTTTACAACGAAGTGAATCAGTTATACATATACATGTTCCCGTATCTCTTCCCTCTTGCGTCGCCCTCCCTCCCACCCTCCCTATCCCACCCCTCTAGGTGGTCACAAACCACCGAGCTGATCTCCCTGTGCCATGTGGCTGCTTCCCACTAGCTATCCACCCTACGTTTGGTAGTGTATATATGTCTATGCCACTCTCTCACTTCGTCACAGTTTACCCTTCCCCCTCCCCATATCCTCAAGTCCATGCTCTAGTAGGTCTGTGTTTTATTCCTGTCCTACACCTACTCTCCATGACAATTTTTTTTCTTAGATTCCATATATATGTGTTAGCATACAGTATTTGTTTTTCTCCTTCTGACTTACTTCACTCTGTATGACAGACTCCAGGTCCATCCACCTCACTACAAATAACTCAGTTTCATTTCTTTTTATGGCTGAGTAATATTCCATTGTATATATGTGCCACATCTTCTTTAT
>NC_041218.1:57222618-57224117 GCF_002837175.3 Physeter macrocephalus
GTTCCCTTTTCTCCACACCCTCTCCAGCATTTATTGTTTCTAGAGTTTTTGATGATGGCCAATCTGACCGGTGTGAGATGATATCTCATTGTCGTTTTGATTTGCATTTCTCTAATGATTAATGATGTTGAGCATTCTTTCATGTGTTTGTTGGCGATCTGTATATCTTCTTTGGAGAAATGTCTATTTAGTTCTTCTGCCCATTTTTGGATTGGGTTGTTTGTTTTTTTGTTATTGAGCTGCATGAGTTGCTTATAAATTTTGGATATTAATCCTTTGTCAGTTGCTTCATTTGCAAATATTTTCCCCCATTCTGAGGGTTGTCTTTTTGATGGTTTCCTTTGCTGTGCAAAAGCTTTTAAGTTTCATTCGGTCTCATTTGTTTATTTTTGTTTTTATTTCCATTTCTCTAGGAGATGGGTCAAAAAGGATCTTGCTGTGATTTATGTCATAGAGTGTTCTGCCTATGTTTTCCTCTAAGAGTTTGATAGTGTCTGGCCTTACATTTAGGTCTTTAACCCATTTTGAGTTTATTTTTGTGTATGGTGTTAGGGAGTGTTCTAATTTCATACTTTTACATGTACCTATCTAGTTTTCCCAGCATCACTTATTGAAGAGGCTGTCTTTTCTCCACTGTATATTCTTGCCTCCTTTATCAAAGATAAGGTGACCATATGTGTGTGGGTTTATCTCTGGGCTTTCTATCCTGTTCTATTGATCTATATTTCTGTTTTTGTGCCAATACCATACTGTCTTGATAACGGTAGCTTTGTAATATAGTCTGAAGTCAGGGAGCCTGATTCCTCCAGCCCCATTTTTTGTTCTCAAGATTGCTTTGGTTATTCGGGGTCTTTTGTGTTTCCATACAAATTGTGAAATTTTTTGTTCTAGCTCTGTAAAAAATGCCAATGGTAGTTTGATAGGGATTGCATTGAGTCTGTAGATTGCTTAGGGTAGTAGAGTCATTTTCACAATGTTGATTCTTCCAATCCAAGAACATGGTATATCTCTCCATCTATTTGTATCATCTTTAATTTCTTTCATCAGTATCTTACAGTTTTCTGCATACACATCTTTTGTCTCCTTAGGTAGGTTTATTCCTAGATATTTTATTCTTTTTGTTGCAATGGTAAATGGGAGTGTTTTCTTAATTTCACTCTCAGATTTTTCATCATTAGTGTATAAGAATGCCAGAGATTTCTGTGCATTAATTTTGTATCCTGCTACTTTACCAAATTCATTGATTAGCTCTAGTAGTTTCCTGGTAGCCTCCTTAGGATTCTCTATGTATAGTATCATGTCATCTGCAAACAGTGACAGCTTTACTTCTTCTTTTCCTATTTGGATTCCTTTTATTTCTTTTTCTTCTCTGATTGCTGTGGCTAGAACTTCCAAAACTATGTTGAATAAGAGTGGTGAGAGTGGGCAACCTTGTCTTGTTCCTGATCTTAGTGGAAATGCTTTCAGTTTTTCACCATTGAGAACAATGCTGGCTGTAG
>NC_041218.1:57226943-57259930 GCF_002837175.3 Physeter macrocephalus
AAGCTGGGTCTTGGTGTTGAGATGGAGATCTCTGGGAGATTTTCGCCATTTGATATTACATGGGGCTGGGAGGTCTCTTGTGGATCAGTGTCCTGAAGTTGGTTCTCCCATCTCACAGACACAGTCCTGACGCCTGGCTGGAGCACGAAGAGCCTTTAATCCGCACGGCTCCAAATAAAATTTAGAAAAAATAGAAAGGAAAGAAAGGAAGGAAGGAAGGAAGGAAGGTAGGAAGAAAGGAAGAAAGAAAGAAGATAAAATAAGGTAGAATAAAATAAAGTTATTAAAATAAGCAATAATTATTAAGAAGAAAAATTTGAAAAAGTAAAAAACAAACAGAAAAACGGGACGGTCAGAATCCTAGAACAAATGGTGAAAGCAAAGCTATACAGACAGAATCTCACACAGCAGCACACACATACACCCTCACAAAAAGAGAAAAAGAGGAAAATAATAATATGTCTTGCTCCCAAAGTCCACCTCCTCAACTTGGGATGATTCACTGTCTATTCAGGCATTCTACAGATGCATGGCACTTCAAGTTGATTGTGGAGATTTAATCTGCTGCTTCTGAGGCTGCTGGGAGAGACCTCCCCCTCTCCTCTGTGTTGCACAGCTCCTGGGGTTCAGCTTTGGACTTGGCCCCGCCTCTGCACATAGGTTGCCTGAGGGCGTCTGCTCTTCTCTCAGACAGGACGGGGTTAAAGGAGCAGCTGATACGGGGGCTCTGGCTCTGGCCGGGGGGAGGGAGGGGTACGGATGCAGGGTGAGCCTGTGGCAGCAGAGGCTGGCATGATGTCGCACCAGCCTGAGGCGCACCATGCGTTCTGCAGGGTTAGTTGTCCTTGGATCCCGGGACCCTGGCAGTGGTGGGGTGCACAGGCTCTCGGGAGGGGAGGTGTGGAGTGACCTTTGCTCACACACAGGCTTCTTGGTGGCGGCAGCAGCAGCCCTAGCGTCTCATGCCCGTCTCTGGTGTCCGCGCTGATAGCCGCGGCGCGTGCCCGTTTCTGGATCTCCTTTACGCGGGGCGCTTAATCCCCTCTTCTGGCACACCAGGAAACAAAGAGGCAAGAAGTCTCTTGTCTCTTCGGCAGCTCCGCGCCCGTCTCTGGAGCTCCTTTAAGTGGCGCGCTTAAACCCCTCTCCTCACGCCCCAGGAAGCAAAGAGGGAAGAAAAAGTCTCTAGCCTCTTCGGCAGGTCCAGACTTTTTCCCAGACTCCCTCTCAGCTAGCCGTGGTGCACTAACCCCTTCAGGCTGTGTTCACGCAGCCAACCCTGTCCTCTCCCAGCTTCCGACTGAAGCCCGAGCCTCAGCTCCCAGCCCCTGCCCGTCCCAGCGGGTGAGCAGACAAGCCTCTCGGGCTGGTGAGTGCTGGTCAGCACCGATCCTCTGCAGGGAACTCTCCCCTTTGCCCTCCGCACCCGTTACTGCGCTCTCCTCCATGGCTCTGAAGCTCCCCCTCCACCACCTGCAGTCTCCGCCCGCGCAGAGGTTTCTAGTGTGTGGAAACCTCGTGTAGATGTATTTCTGATGTATCTTTGGGGAGGAAGGTGATCTCTGCGTCTTACTCTTCTGCCATCTTCTCTCACCCCCAAGATCTCACTTTTGAAGTGACATTAGGGGAGAATCCAGATGGAAGTGAGAGAGTAAATCGTGAAGATAACAGATTGAGCACCTTTTAAGAAAGTGGGATGCAAAAGAAAAAGTCAGCAGTTCTCCAGTGGATGTCTTCAAGAAGTGTCCAGGGAGAACTGGCAAGAGTGTGAAGGTCAGCTGCCCAACTGCCAGCTTTGCCAAGTTGGAGGATGGTTTGATTCAGTCCTGCCACCTCTGTATTCATGGGTTCCATTTGGAGAAATATTGTGAAGTCTTGGTACAGATTTATCTCCTCAGCAGATGTAACTAGATAAAAGAAGAAGAAATACAGGGAAAGAGGGACAAGGACTTGCCCTTCAAGGGAAGATAATACTGCAGGTAATTTGACCTAAGGAAATGGAAGAATGGAGTTACTCTTTACTTAGGTGTTGGATGTAGGATGAAAAAGAATGCAAAGGAGTAGTTTTTGGAGAGGAGTGGGCGACTTAAGAATTCAGCTTTCCCATTATATGTAAAACAGTTATTAAATGTGTAAAATATAAGTGTTAAGAAAGTGATTGGATATATAAATCTAGAGTTCAGGAGCTAAGATAAAACTAGACATGTAAACACAGTAGTTAGTATCTAGTGTTTTTCAAGCTGTGAGATAGAACTTCTTTTTAAGTCATGAAATCAATTTATTGGTTTGGGACCAGGATTTTAATATTAATGGAAAACTTCAATTATGTAAAACATACACACAAGTACCTTTGTATGCTTTGGGTCACAATATGAATTGTTTTTTTATTGTTGTTGTATGTGTATGTTTACCATGGTTGTAGTGAAAAATATTGAAAAATATTAATATAGTGAGTGTAAATAGAGCAGGGACCTGGGAACAGCCTAGAGAATGCCGATGTTTAATGCTTTTTTTAAAAAATTAATTTATTTATTTTTGGCTGCATTGGGTCTTTGTTGCTGCACGCAGGCTTTCTCTAGTTGCAGTGAGTGGGGGCTCCTTATCGTTGTGGTGCACAGGCTTCTTGTCACGGTGGCTTCTCTTGTTGCGGAGCACGGGCTCTAGAGCGCAGGTCAGTAGTTATGGTGCACGGGCTTAGTTGCTCCACGGCATGTGGGATCTTCCCGGACCAGGGCTCGAACCTGTGTCCCCTGCATCGGCAGGTGGATTCTTAACCACTGTGCCACCAGGGAAGCCCAACGCTGATGTTTAGAGGTCAGAGAAATGAGGAAGAACAAAGGAGGTTAAGAAGGAGTGGTAAATTAAATATGGAAAGGACAAAAGATTGCCTCACAGAAGCCAATAATAAAAGTATATCAAGAAGAGAATGTATTAAACTGTGTCAGATGTTTCTGATAAGTCAAGAAAGATTAGAAGTGCAAATAAATCATTGGATTTTACAATGTGAAATCATTGGTGACTTTCACAAGAACACATTTGATGGGATGGTAAAGACAAACTTATTACATTGGATTTGAGAGAGTGAAGCAGAAGAATGAGGAATTATTTTGAGTCTTACTTGAAAGAGAAGGAGAGAAGTACACTGGTAGCTACAGGGTGATGTAGGGAGTCAGGTAGTGGATTTTTGTTGTTGCTGGTTTGTTTTTGTTTAAGATGAAGGATATCACATCCTATTTCTATGCTAATTGAAGTGATTGAGGAGAAAGGGAAAAAAATAGCTGATTAAAGAGAGAGAGGAACAGTTGCTGGAGCAATGTCCCTGAGTAGATGAGAAGAGATGCAATCCCCTGAAAAGTTGCCATTAGATAGGAGCATGATAGTTTAATCCATTAACACAGGAAGGAAGGTAAGAATATTTGACTCATGATTCAGGTATGTTTTCAGATGCAGTATTTGGAGACTGTGACAGTTCTTTTCTGATTGCTTCTGTTTTGTCTGTAAAATAAAAAGCAAAGTCGGCACCTGAGAATGAGAAAGGAAGAGAACATGTTGGAGCTTTAAGGAGAAAACAAGAAAACAAAGGGCTAAGAGGAGGAATAAGAAATGGAAAAGACAAGGGCTATTGAGTAGAATCACCCAGTATCACTAATGGCTCATTTCAAGGGTAGTGGTTGTGAATTTAAAATGAGACCAGTCAGCTTGTTTTTTTTATTTTTCTCCTCAATTAAGTTCAGCTACACCGGCACAGAGTAGGCAGTTAATTGTAAACACAGGTGAAATTTGGTTAGATGGTATGGTGGTGAATAGAAAGGAGAGAATTACAAGGTAGTTGAGTCTTTTTGTTTGTTTGTTTCAAACCACACAGTCCTTTTCATTATTTGTTACCCATTTCTAATCTAAATGTACAAAAGAAAGTGATCTTTATGATACCAGTTTTTCAGAATTTCAGAAGTTTGTTTTGTGACTTAACATATGGTCAGGTTTTTGTTGTTTGCTTGTAGTCATCCTTATTGAGGTGTAATTTACGTGAAATTTACATTCCCTAATTATAAGTGCAAAATTTAGTGAATTTTAACAAATGTTTGCATGTATGAAACCAACACCACAATCAAGATTTAAAACATTTCCATCACCTCCAAAGAGTTTTCATGTCCCTTTGGAGCCAGTCTCCTCCATTTTATATTGTTGGGTTCTACAATATTTAATAATACTTTGCCAAGACTCTTTGGGGAATTCCCAGGTTCAGTCCCTGGTGGGGAACTAAGATCCCACAAGCTACATGGTGTGGCCAAGAAAAAAAGAATATTTGTCTGTATTGTTTTCATGAGGAACGTCATCCCTAGTTTTATTTTCTTATTATGTCTTTGGTTTTGATATTAGGATAATGCTGGTCTTATAAAATGCTGAAATATATTCCCTCTTCTATTTTCAGGAAGAATTTATGTCGTACTGGTATTATTTCAGACTTAAATATTTTGTAGAATTAGATAATGAATCTTACTGGGCCTAGAGTTTACCTTGTTGGAAGTTTTTTTTTTTTTTTTTAACTGAATTCAATTTCTTTAATAGATTTTGTTATTTTCAGGTGCTGTATTTATTTTAGAGTGAGCTTTGGTAGTTTGTGTCACTCAAGGAATTGGTCCATTTCATCTAAGCTGTTGAATTTATTGTTGGTAGAGCTGTTTATAGTATCCTTTTATCATTTAATGGCTGTGGGATCTGAATGTTATCTGTACTTTCTCACTTTTTTCCTTGTCAGTGTAGCTAGAAGTTTATTGATTATATTGATATTTCAAAGGATCCAGCTTTTGGGTTTGGTTTTTTTGTTTTGTTTTGTTTTGTTTTGTTTTGGGAAGCCCCCTGGGTTTTTTTTTAATTGTCTTTGTTTTATTTTCATTGGTTGTTGTTCTTTATTTTTTGCTTGTTTCTGTTTGCTTTGGGTTTAATTTGCTCTTCTTTTTCTAGTTTTGTAAAAGACCTTTCTTCTTTTCCAATATATGCATTTACTTACTTTTTTTTTTTTTTTTTTTGGTGGTACGCAGGCCTCTCACTGCTGTGGCCTCTCCCATTGCGGAGCACAGGCTCCGGACGCACAGGCTCAGCGGCCATGGCTCACGAGCCCAGCCGCTCCGCGGCATGTGGGATCCTCCCGGACCGGGGCACGAACCCATGTCCCCTGCATCGGCAGGCGGATTCTCAACCACTGCGCCACCAGGGAAGCCCCCAATATATGCATTTAATGCTATAAGTTTCCTTTTAAGTTTTTCTTTAAGCTGCATTCCAGAAATTTTCATTCAGTCCAAATCTTTTATTTCTCTTTTGACCTCCTTTTTGATTCATAGGTTATTTAGAAATATGTTGTTTGATATCCATATCTTTGGGATTTTCAGATATCTTCCTATTGATTGATTTGATTAATATAATAATTTTTAATTTCTTCATGGTTGGACATATCTTGTATGATTTCAGTTCATTTAAATTTGTTGTCCCAAATATGTTCTATCTAGTTGGATACTCCATGCATACTTGAAAAGAATGTGTATTCTGCTGTTTTTCACACTTTGTTTCCCTTTGGTGTTATTTCCCTTCAGCCTGGAAAACGTCCTTTAGCGTTTGTTTGGTTTTTTTTTAGAGTGGATCTCCTGGCAACAATTTCAACATATGACAAAGTATAGGTCATCTAATTCTGAATTGTATGTTGAACATTTTGAATATTTGGTTCTGTAGACTCTGATTGTGAATGTTTTTTTTTAAACTAAGACAACCCAGTTAGGTTCAGACCACAAGTTCTGTTTCACCCTCTCTATACAGATTTTTTCTCCAAGATTTTTTTTTTTTTCTTCTTCAAGTTTTGGCTCCCTCTGCTATTTCCCCCCTGCTTTTGTTTACTTTTCAGAATTCTCAGGTAGTTTGTTTTTGTATTTTGTTCAGAGTTTTCAGTTGCAGTTGGTGGGAGAGAGGCCATAGCAAGCTTACTTTATGCTGACTGGAATTACAAATCTCTATGTAGTGTTTTTTTATTCCACAATTTAGATGCAATTATTATTGCTTTATACCTATCAGTGTTTAGATTTATCCACATATTTACAAAAAAATTTTTATGTTCTAATCCTTTCTTAGGCCTTAACTTCTAGGATCATTTTTCTGCTCTTTAAGGGACATCCTTTAGAAGTTCTTTTATTGATGGTCTATTCAGAGTAAACTCTGTTTTTGTCTTCATTTTATATCTTTATTTTGTTTTTATTTATGAAAGATGGTTTTGTTCACCATTTGAATCTGGGTTGACAGTGATTTTTATGTCAAAACTGTAAAGATAACATTGCATTGTTTTCTGATCTTTCTTGTTTATGCTGAGAAAGTGCTTGTCATTTTAACTGTTGTTCCCTCATAGGGAATACATTTTTTTTCTGGAAACTTTAAGGTCTTTTTGTTTTTGGTGTTCTCTTTATTTGTTCTTCTATGATTCATTGGCCTTCTTGAATCTTAGGAGTGGTGTATTCTGTGTTCTCAGTCATTATCTCATGAAATATTTTCTTTCCATTGTTCTCTAGTGTGTCCTCCTGGAACTCTTGATTAGATGTTGGTTGAATATTCTCACTCTGTTCTTCATATCTCTTTGCTTCTCTTTCATATTTTTAATCTTTTTGTCTTTCCATGTTGCATTCTTAGTACTGAGAGACAGGCAGATCAGGTTCAAGACAAGAGATTAAAATAGAGGCCAGTTTTAAGGCCTTGACCACTAGTTAGATAAGATTGAAGGTATGTTTTGCTAAGCTGTATTGCCTAGTTCACTAATTCTTTCATCTCTGTCTTTGACATTTTGCTGTAATGGGAATATTTTCCAGATGACAGTGTCCAGAACATTACCACCAAACGCTGGTTCTGGGTAAGCTGGCACAGGCATCCAGGAAGTCCAGTTTAGTAGGTGAGATGTAGTAGTGCTTTGTCTGGGCAGAAACAGTATAATATATAGTGTTTAAGGTGCTTGAGCTCTATAATTAGACACAGTTTGATTCAGATCTCTAACATTTGTTACATATGTTACCATTGATATGGCTCCTAATCTTGCTGTGCTTCAGTTTTCTCAACACTGACTACTGTTATTATAATTATTCTTCCTAATTCAATTGTAACAGATCTTCCAGGCAGATTTGTTCTGATGTGGAAGTAATAGTGTAATGTTACATTTTAGAAGGTGGGCCTAGGTAAGACTGCAAAATTTCACCATTTATTTGCTCTTTGTTTTGGGGGTCAAAGAGACAAGCAGATCACTCAATCTTTTAATCTACTTAATCTTTCTCTTTAGTTTCCTCATCTGATTAAATTGGGGTAATAATTGTACCTACCTTGTAGGATTTTTATTTTCATTTTTATTAAAACAATTTTTTTAACATTTTTATTGGCATATAATTGCTTTACAGTGTTGTGTTAGTTTTTGCTGTATAACAAAGTGAATCAGCTATATGTATACATATATCCCCATATCCCCTCCCTCTTGCATCTCCCTCTCACCTTCCCTATCGTACCCCTCTAGGTGGTCACAAAGCATGGAGCTGATCTCCCTGTGCTATGTAGTTGCTTATTGTAGGATTTAAATGAAATAATACAAGGGATTGATAAATGATTGTTGCTGCTTTTATTCTTGTTGTACTTGTCCGTCATCATCAGCATTATTCTATTGAAGTAGGACTCCATTCAGCTGCTAGAAGACATAGCAACTGGGAGGAAGGAGGGGAGGCTAGCAGGAACCAGGTGGGAATCAAGACCCCAGATACACAAATCAGGTTCAAGACAGGACATTAACATATATGTGGAAACTAGAAAAATGGTACAGATGAACCTATTTGCAAAGCAGAAATAGAGGCACAGACGTAGAGAACAAACATATGGACACCAAGGAGGGTAAGGCGGGGTGGAATGGATTGGGAGATTGGGATTGACATATATACACTACTATGTATTAAATAGATAACTAGTGAGACCCTGCTTTATAGCACAGGGAACTCTATTCAGTGCTCTGTGGTGACCTAAATGGGAAGGAAGTCCAACAAAGAGGGGATATATGTATACATATGGCTGATGCACTTCACTGTACAGCAGAAACTAACACAACATTGTAAAGCAACTATACCCCAATTTAAAAAAAAAAAAGAAAAGACAGGACATTAAAGTGATAGTTCAGTTATATGGCCAGGACCAACAGGCAAAACAGAAAAGGTTGAAGGTCAATAGGCACAAAAATTTCAAATCCCAGGCATGCTGTATCTTATATCTTAGACTATGGCAATCAGGCTTCCCCCACTGCAAATTATATGTGGAGATGGGACTCAGAATAAAGTTATCCATACAGTTCGTTCTCAGAGGCTTAGACTTGTCAGAGCCAAGGCTGCTAGTCAGAATTTCTAAGTACCTGTGGTAGATGGAACTAAAATAAGCAGGAATTCAGGATGACAGTTGAAGTGGAAAGTAAAATAGATTAGATTGAATTGTATCATCATCCTTACCAATGATGCCGAAAGCTCAGCTTCTCTGTACACTGGTGCCGAATCAAATCTCGGAGACAGAGTTTGGGATGAAGTCTTGATAGAAAAGGATGGCTTTAGTGCTTTGCCAGGCAAAGGGGGACACAGCAGGCTCCTGCCCTCGAAAATTGTGTCCCACCCCTGGAGGATTTGATGAGTTTTAAAGCAAGAGTTTAAGAGTGGGGTCTCTGACAAGATCAGGGTGTACCCAGGGCTTGCCCTCCCTTAATCTCGTCTGAGGTGGTTGGTCTCCTAATCTTGATGACCTTCTCTCGTCCCTTTAATCTTGCCTCAGGTGGTTTCTTGGCTGCTCCTCCCTTGATGAGCAACTGTTGGAATCTACCCCTTGGAACTCAGGGAAGGTCATGGAGGCTGGAGTCTTGCCTACAAGAAACGAGGGACAAAAAAAGGTCTCCGTGCCTGTGAGCCGCGCAGGGCCTCGCTAGGTTTCACTAATCACAGAAACCTAGTGTTACTGAGTTCAAGCTCGCTCTGCTCACTGCACAACAGGCCAGTAAAACGGGAGACGAGGTTTTGAGGCAAGAAATACAACTTTATTCGGAAAGCCGGCAGACCGAGAAGATGGCAGGCTAATGTCTCCAAAAAACCATCTTATTGGGCTTTGGATGCCAATTTCTTTTAAGAACAGAGAGTGGGAAGAGGTGGGGAAGTAATGTAAAAAGGCCGTTAAGTCTTACAGATATCTCCTGGAATGGCCAGCCTCAGGGACGGGATGTGTTAATTTCTTCTTTTCTGCAGCCATTCACAGGTGAGCTGAACAAAGGCACTTTAGTTTCACATTCAGGCAGAGAGGCAGGGTTCCCTGAGGCAGGCCATTCTGTATGATTATAATAACAAAAGCAACAAAAAGCAAAGGTTAAAGTAAAAGAAACAGATTGAAAGGTGGAGTCAAAATTGGCTCTTCCCTGTTACACTAGTGCTGTACTTCTGGGGATTTACTGCAAGGAAATAAGAAAGAATATGCGCAATGATATGGTTTAAAAGATTTCATAACAGTGGTGTTTAGTGTTAAGAATGGATTCAGTCTGAATGTCAACAGAGAACTGATTAAATAAATTTATAGTACATCTGTATAATATGAAACTTTAAACCCATTTAAAATTATATAGAAATGTATTTCTTGACTTAAAGATATACCAAACATTTATTGCTGTTACGGTAAGAAAAAAAATTTTTACAATTATTGATTTTTAAAAGGCAGGCAGTAAAATACTTTGACAGTAGATTCATTGTAAGATAGAGAATCTTTATCTCCTTATCACTTTATCCTAGGATTTCTTTTAGTTTAAAAGCATGAGGCCATCTTTTTACCAATTCGTGTAATTTTGAGAGGTAACTTGCTTTTTAAATTCCTGGTAGTATTTATAGATCTAATCATTTTTTGTTGCTTTATTTCTTTAGGTCATTGTGTCAATGAGTATAGCATTTGCTCAGCAAACTGAACTATCTAGAATATCTGGGGAAAAAGAAGATTCTCCATCTTCAAAACAAGCATCTGCTCTCTGTCAGGAAGAACATTATTTAAATGAAATGAAATTATCACAAGGTCACTTAGGTTTTCAGACTTTCGAAGCAACAGACAAGAAATTTAAAGAAGAATTTAAACCACTTAGTAAAGAGTTAGGAGAAGATGGAAAGGAAGTTCTGTTATCAAACAAGGGTAATCTTGATGATATACTAGAATCAAAGGACCGTGAACTGACTATTTCAGAAGAAATGTTCTCCAAAGATAAAACATTTATGGTCAGAGAATCTGTAAGTATGCTTCCTTAAGTATAAAAACTTATTTAAAAAGTGTGACTTTCCTCACTATAAAATATTAACAGTAATATTGCTTAATGGAGAAGATAAGTATTCAATTCAGTCTCAACTTGGGATTTTTAAAGTGTAAGAATAAATGACTTAATATTATTATTAAATAAAACTAGTCAGATTCATAGTATTCCTGTTTGTCCTATACACATTGTGCCTGGTAAAACCTCATTGTAAGTTATACCTACATTAATTTTGTTTCAGTCAATTCAAGATCAGTTATACTACAATTTGGCAATATGTATGAGTAAAAGATTTGCTTAATTTAATAGGATAATATCACAAGGAAAGAGCTACCCATTTGAGAAGACAATTTAAAGCATTCTACTCTATTTATACTAATTCTCTTTTTCTTTACTTATTCATTAATGGAGGATCTATCCTGTGTCTATACCTCAACTGTTTGGGCCTTTAACAGAATGTAGTAAATTCTGCTTCTTTTAAAATTATCTTAATTCAAATTTTTAATTAATGTTCATGATGGGTTATATCTTTTTAGAGGCATATTCAATTAAAATTGTCAACTCTTTATGAAGTGCAAAGTTGTGAGGTAGTCATGTAAAGCTCTTTAATTTGCCAGCAACTGTTCAAGGCAGAATGATTTGTTTAAGTAGTAGTTCTTCAGGAATTGAGGTACTTGTTGAAACCCATTAAGGAGTGGACTTCTTATGAGTATGAGAAAGTGGAATATAAGGCTTTTATTTCCAAATAAAAGTTATTGAATTTTGTTTCTTATCAAGCATTTCTCTGTAGTACTCGGATGACCACTGCATAATATAAATTAGAGATAAAATTTCTCTTTTTATAAATTTAATTTTAAAATATAAGTATTACATTTATATTATTTCCTTATAAAATGTCAAGAGAAATAATAGAGCTATTCATTAAGAGTAGAAGGAATCTTGAATGTCTTTCTTAATTCTTCTCCTCCCTTAGATTACCTCTGAAATAACTGATAGTTACTTTGCTTTTGGAGAACAACATGTATAATGATAATAAACTAACTTCACATTGATTTGAAATTATAATTAAGACAAATTTTAAAAATTATTTATGTTTAGTTTAATTATGGGAATTTTAAAATGAGGTGATTTGTAGGGTATTAGAATTACTTTCGTTTGTATTTGAAATATCAATGCTGACAGATTTCCACAAAATGTTTTATGGTTGAATTATTTATTTATTTATTTTTACTGTTATAGCTCCATGATGAGATTTTGGTATCAAGTATGGATGCTTCTAGACAACTAATGTTAAATGAAGAACAGTTAGAAGATATGAGGCAGGAACTTGTACGACAATACCAGGAACATCAACAGGCAACGGAACTTTTAAGGCAGGCACACATGCAGCAGATGGAGAGACAGCGGGAAGACCAGGAACAGCTGCAAGAAGAGATCAAGAGGCTGAATAAACAATTAGCCCAGGTATGGGACCGAGAGTCCCTTTCCTCCCCAATTAAAATAGCAGTGTTCTTTATATAGCTTTTTTTTTTTTAAGTCAGAATTATTGTCGTGATCTGAATAAATACAAATATTTAACGTCAGGAACAGACTCCACCAGCACAACAGCCTAAGATCTTGTTAGGGACACCTAACTCAACATTGGAGTGCACGCTCTCTACTGTTTGACATATCTGCCTTTTTAGGCATTGAAAAAGTGCTTACAAGGCTGTTTGTTTTTAAACATCCCATTGACCATACATGGCAAAAGTACTTGACAGTTTTGGAAATTCTTTGTGCTGAGGTGCAGTTGATATTCAGTTTTCCCATGTTTATTTATAGTTTTGTGAGTCCACCAATTAGCATCTCCAAGGTTTACCTTTATCTATCTTTATTCTGTCTTTTTAATCATGAATGGAAATCTGAAGTAGTATGTTTCTGGAACTTTCTCCAGGGAAACATCTCTTCTTGATTTGAGAAATGCAAATTTACATAATGTTCTTACCACTTTCTTGACTAAATTTAATATTCCTTGGTATTTGGGAGCTGGATTCTTTTCAATTGCTGTATATAATATACTCACAAAATCATTGTAGAAAAGCAAATATTTATGTAAAAGTTCTTATAAAAACAAATTTATTCAATTTATTTTGAAAAGTTACGCTAAAACAGATAACAGAGGACTTTTGAAATATAGTTTCAGATATAGAATAATAGGAAAATTGGGAGTTGAACATAAGATATATCATTCGGAAAAATTAATTTTGCTTTTCTTCATTGCATTTTGTGAATTTAAACTTCTGAATTTTCAATGCAAAACTGGCATATAAAAATAATATTGAGCTGCAAAAATTGCTGAATATTTAGGCCTAATTAGCTTTTTTTTTAAGTTTCAAATTTTGCATTGAACTTTATATATGCTTTTAACCCCTAATCATGGAATATGAAGCAGGGTAGAACCAGGGCCTGTTGGTTCCAGGGGGTTAAAAGAAGTCTGCTTAATATTCCTGCTTTTTCCTTCTATCGCAAACAATATTCTCTCATGACCTTTTTTCTTATTTAGAGATCCTCAATAGATAATGAAAACCTGGTTTCAGAGAGAGAGAGGGTGCTTTTAGAGGAGCTGGAAGCACTAAAGCAGCTGTCTCTAGCTGGAAGAGAGAAGCTGTGTTGTGAGCTGCGCAACAGCAGTACGCAAACACAGGTAGTATGGACTTTGACGCACCTAGGAGCAGTGGATCCACAATGCAGTAGGATCTGTGTGTCTTTGTTGTTTGTGTGAAATGTAATTTTTATAGGTATGAGCTTAACATATTTGTGATTGTTTACATTTAAGGTAGGTGGGGTCAAGATGCCTTACATTTCATTTAAGGTAATTTGAATCTGACAGTGGTTTAGCAACAGCTGTTGTTTCACCAAGGAGCAGAGTAACCTAACAAACTTTATTGTTGCATTATAGCATGCCTTAGCTTGAACCCATTAAAATTTTTTTCATCTGTGCACCAGACTGTTTTTATCTTTTTGGATAATGCTAATCTCTTGATAAAATATAGTTAAATACTATTTCAAACAGTATCTGTTTTGCACGCAGAGGTTTCTTCTGTTTCATGTCATAACAATATAGAAGAATGACATGCTATTTCCAAGATGACAGGTTTTCTTTCTATCTTGTCCTCTCTATCTTTATACAAACTTAACAGAATGCAAATGAAAACCAAGGAGAAGTTGAGGAGCAGACCTTTAAAGAAAGGGAATTGGACAGAAAACCTGAAGAGGTGCCTCCTGAAATTCTGTCCAATGAAAGGTATACAGAATGCATATTTTTTCAATGTAAAGTGAGTTAAAATAGTTGTCTCAATATTATAAACTTTATTTGTCCTTATTTTTATTTTGTACATTTATTTTATTTGTACATTGTACTCTATGTAAAAAATGATCAGTTTTTGATGATTAAATAGACAAATTTTAAAAAATCTTTTGTATATAAAGTAATTTTATTGGATATTGATCATACACTTCACTCAGTGAATGATAAGGCATTCTTTGGTTATTGAACCTTTCTTGATTAATTTTATTCTGCTCAGATGCCATTTTTTATCCTAAAAAACAAAGTTGTGCTTGTGAGTTTATTCCTTCACTGTTTGGACATGCATTCAGTATAAGCCACCCCCTGGTTTGTTCATGACGAGAAAAAAAATGATTTTAGTGATAGTCTGCATTTAACTTCTTTCATGCATTTACTTTATAACAGATGAGACCTTTTAATCCACATCTCACTTTTTTAGAGGAATAAATTAATGATCCGATGTTAACAAAACTTTCCCTTACTTTGATTTTATAGAGATTAATATGAAAATGGGAATAGTTACCCCACATTAATATTAGGAGTTTAAGCACAGTATTTTAAAATTTGTTTTGGTCAAATGAAAATAATTTCTCTAATTTTAAATTAAAACTAATATCTACTAACTTAATTTCCTCCTTTTCCAATCTGTGACTGTCAACCCTCTGTGTCCTCCTAACCTCCTTCCTCAGCTTGCATGGAGGAATTTGGCCCCTAAGATTTTGGCTTCCCAATTGGATCATCAGTATGGAACACAGTCAGTATGGAACTCAAACAAGAAAGACAGTGTATGAAAATTTAGAGTTACCATGGCAATATAAAATAAACAAAGTGTTTATTTTGTATTATTTATCTCTAATTGGTATATTTTAAAAATTATACGGTGTTTAGTATTTAGGAATTTTTGTAGTGAGTGTTGATAAATGAGTATTCCTATTTATTTCTTTTTACCATCATATTAATTTTAATCATTTCTCTTATGTAGAAATATTTTCAAATTATCCTAGTCCGGGAGTGTTTGGGGCTTGAACAAAACCTCAGAAAAAGTTATAGAAATAAAGCCCTTTACTTACTTCCTACTAATAACTAAATTATTTAGAGTTTTATTTTTAATCTCCTTGCTTATGTAACCAGAGAACTTGATCTAGGTGTAAAAATAGAACTGTCTTTTTCAGTTGACAAATACTGAAGGAAGACCGGCTCCATTTATTACTTTTTCTTAAAATAGTTATGTCACGTGCCTGTGAAAACAGATATCCTTTAACCAGCTTGTCAGTGATCTCCCACAGTGTGAAGTTGAGAGAGAAACTGTCTTAAGTCAGAGGACCTTTACCATGAAAGTTTCTTATTTTGTCTCCATGTATTAAATATATAGTTTGCCACTGTAGTACCTTTGTTGAATTAAGCTGTTAGGACAAGAGAGTTGTTTAGTTATTCAAAAGGTTAATCAGTTAACCTTCTAAGTCACCGTTTATGGCAGTATATTTCTTGACACATGAAGATGTTTGTGTTAAGGGAAAATGAAAGCTTATGAAAACACTTTGTCCAGGATAATCCCATTTTTGTTTCTAAAATGTCTATATTTATGAGAGAGGAAGAGGAGGGAAAATGTCTAGAAGGCTAGGTATTAAAATGTTAACCGTGATTATCTGTGAGTACTAAGATATTTTGGTGGGTGGTTAGGAGCATTTTTAAAATTTTTAAAAATAAGAATGTATTACCTGTAAAAAAAAAGAGAGATGCACTATTAATTCCATTTGGTTGAAAATAGGTTCCTTCTGGCTGAAATGAGTGTGGTATATGTAACTTGAGAAGTTTCTGTCTCTGGAGCAGATATAATAATCAACTGCTCAGGGTATATTACCTCTGGTGTTAGCAGATAATGAAATTGTACTATAGACCTTTTTAAAAACAGGTCCCTGCCTGTTTTTGTAATTTAACCATGTAGATCATCACCATTAAGTTACAGAAATACAAGCATTTTTTTTTCTGGTGGAATTTTTGAATTTATTTTAAAACATATTATTTAACATAAAAGAAGATTAAATGTAAAATGTATAAGAGTAACCATCAGTGGTATTACCAGCTCAATAACTTGCATATGCTTAGGTACTGCCACACTTTTTAAAACTGAAATTTTGCATCTCCCTAAAATTTTCTTCAAATTTGCAAACTCTACTGGCTTAAAAATTTAGTTATTTGATTTCTTTCAGGTCAGTAAAATGCTGCACATTTTCAAAAAATAGTTCACTGATGAAAATTTTTCAGAAGAAAACAAAATTTATAATTATAAAATAAATACAAAAAGCACTTCATTGTAGGTGCTATTACATATTATTGTAATAGGATCATTTGAAGTTTTATTTTTTAAGTCAAATATTTTGTAGTGTATTTTTTTGTGGAACATAAGTGTTTGCTTTAAAAAGATTAAATATTTTAATAAATGTTTCCTTATCTATACAGGTATATACTCCAGAAGGCTAATAGCAGACTTCTGAAGATCCTCTTAGAAGTTGTAAAGACAACAGCAGCTGTTGAAGAAACAATTGGTCGCCATGTCCTTGGTATTCTAGATAGATCTAGTAAAGGCCAGTCATTGACCAGCCTGATTTGGAGGTCAGAAGCAGAGACACCAATAAAGTCGTGTGTCCATGAGGAACACACAGGAGGTAAAAGTTTTATATGCTGTTGAAACTCTTGTCATTATCTTCAGTAAATCTTGCTGAGTTCAGGGCACTTTACTAGGGTTGAAAATACAGAAGAGAGAATGTTAAAGTATTTTCCAATAAAAAGACCTCCAAACACAAATACAGTAGAGCCACTCTTCTTAAGACACCGTTATTGTTTAACATTTGCAAATGGGTGTCTTAGAGTTCTCATTACATATACTCAGGGTTATTACTCTGCTACATAAACCAAAGGCTGTTTAATTTCTCCACCAATAAAAGAAAAATTCCATAACACCACTCAGGTCCCTTACCAATATCTGTGATGTATAAGCAACATTCTGAAACCACCCTCTAAAGGGAAGAGTTTTTGTCCGATGGAGAAAGATAGGATCTGGACGCTTGAACCAGAAGATCAAGGCCTTCCTTTACTACCATTCCATACCCAAGAACTTTTCCCCAGTTGGAAGCCAGTCATCTAAAAATAAAAATGCCAGTTTATGCAATTTTTGAGAACGTTCTGTTTGTTAAGTTTCATGTGGAGAAACGAGAAGAAATTATCCCACTTAGAGAAAGTTTACTTAATTACAGGTTGGGCAATAATATGTTTCTAAGTGCAGAGAAAAGCTTGATTTGGAATTTTAAGTAAAATTGATTTTAAAAACTTAGTTGAATTCAAAGATAATTTTAAAAACTGCTTTTAGTAAAGTAAGAGCCGAAATAATACTGTAACTTTAAACTTTAAAACTCACTCTTTTCAAATTTTGTAGAAGTATTTTTTTTTTAATTAACTTCACTCTTGGTTAAGTTCTCAGTCAAGGGCTATGTGTTTTCTGCATATGAATCTTGATGTATAGAAAAGAATTAAGTAATATTTTCTTGATCTCATTGTAAAAGTATTTATCAAATTATGTTTTTTTAAAAACAATTATCTCATAAACTCGTTTCACTTAACCATTTGGGAAAGGGGGCGTTTTGCTGTGCTACAGGTAAGACCTACACCATATTCAAAAGACACTCTGAGGAATGTTCTGTACATTACAAGAATATTT
Organism: Physeter macrocephalus; assembly: GCF_002837175.3. Classification (NCBI taxonomy): domain Eukaryota; kingdom Metazoa; phylum Chordata; class Mammalia; order Artiodactyla; family Physeteridae; genus Physeter; species Physeter macrocephalus. The sequence continues at coordinate 57,244,302 of NC_041218.1, forward strand.
TGTGCTTTTTTTTGTTCGCAGTTCTAGACATTGTAGTTTTGATTTGCATTTCTCTAATAATTAGTGATGCTGAGCATCTTTTCATGTGTTTGTTGGCCATCTGTATGTCTTCTTTGGAGAAATATCTATTTAGGTCTTCTGCCCATATTTTGATTGGGTTGTTTGTTTTTTTGATACCAAGCTGCATGAGCTGCTTGTATATTTTGGAGATTAATCCTTTGTCAGTTGCTTTGTTTGCAAATATTTTCTCCCATTCTGAGGGAGCTTTTAAGTTTCATATGGTCTCATTTGTTTATTTTTGTTTTTATTTTCATTACTCTAGGAGGTGGGTCAAAAAGGATCTTGCTGTGATTATATGATTATGTTTAATTTATGTCAGAGTGTTTCACCTGTTTTTCCTCTAAGAGTCTTATAGTATCTGGCCTTACATTTAGGTCTTTAATGCATTTTGAATTTATTTTTGTGTATGGTGTTAGGGAGTGTTCTAATTTCATTCTTTACATGTAGCATAAAGGATTATGTTATATTCCTTTTCTGTGAGAAGGCAGACCTGAAAGAACATCTGATCTACTAGCCTACTTTCTTATGCATGGTTATGCATCTAAGTCTCCCGATATAGATTAAATATGTCTATGTCCTATTTTAAGATATCCAATAATAGAGTAGTTTTTCAATTGTAAGTAATTTAATCAGTTCAGTTATACAATTGTATTGAACAATGTCTTTTTGCTCTCTGCTTTACAACAATTCTCAGTCCAGTGAAGGAGGCACTGAAATTCCGATTCAAGGCAAAATAAAACCATGGTACTTAATGTTTTACTTAATACCACTTTATTATGTATTTGAATCAATTAAGCCTTTTGAAATAAATATTTAATTATTTAACTGTTAATAGATACTGAAAGAATAATGTTAAGATACAAAAGGAAAAATTAAATCCTCTGCTAAGAAATACAGTATGAAGACTAGTAAAGCAGAGGTAAGAATTTTGCTGGTGTTATGTGTAATTTCCATTTAATTAGTTTTTATATTTCTGTGTTTAACAGTGATGTGCTAGTCTTAGTAACAAAATTAGGAAAATCACTAGTATCATTTGGGGGCATTTAGATTCAGTTTGCATCTTGAAGGAAATATTGAATTAATAGAATTTATAATTTAAAACTGAAGAAGATAATGTCTTTAAAATATTGACACCATGTTCCATACGTAAGAATTTTTCTGATGTTTCTTCAGATTTTTAATGAAAGTATTATTGTAAAAACTAAAATGAACTTTTGAAATATTTCTTTTATGTCTTATTTAATATAACAAAAAGCTCAGTTTTAATCTGATTATGAAGGAACTCTTGCCTTTCAGTTTTTATATATGACCTTTTGTTGTGAGCAGTAGCACTTGTCATCTATTTGCAGCCCTCAAGTCTGAACTTGTTTAGAGTTTAAACATGTGTGGACTTGTTAACTCTCTAAAAAAATAAATAATTGACTTGCTAATGTTTGCTTCCTCGTAAGAGCAACCTAGTTTATGAAATTGAAGGGAAATTTTGAGCCAGTGTGAAATTGCTTGAACTTGAGTGAATATTAGACTAGTTCATAAAAATGAGTTCCCCTAGGATGTGTTGAAAGAAGAGGTCCTTTAGGTGTACACTGTGATGGTTCAGTAGTAAAATACATATACCTCCCCCTTAGAAGACCAGGGACTAAATCTTACTTGCTGCAGCTTTTTTTGGAGCAGTGTGTTGTTACAGCAAGGATACTGGATTAGTATTAGAAGGTCCTTGTTCTAGCTCATTGTGACCTTGAGCAAGTCTCTTAGCCTCCTGGGGCCTGACTTCAGTTTACTCATCTGTTAAGTGTAAGAGTCAGACAAGAGTCAGTGGTTTCCATTTGGAACCCCAGAGATCTTCAGGCCACTGGGGCAGGGGATTGCGCTATCCTATCACCCTCCCTGCTTAAACTGAGAAGCTTGTTGCTATCTGTATGGAATGAACATGGTAAAATCCATAAAAAAAGTGACTGAAGACCTTTTGAATAACCATCATCTGCCATGTTTAAGACACAGATCTGAGTGGTTGACCAATCTGAAATCATGATTCTGTTCACCAAACGTCATTCTGAGATTTCTATTGGCATTTTATGAAATTGCCCTGCCAATTTATCATTCTCTCTAATTTTTCCTGCCAAAGACTAGTTATAATAAATACAGTACAAATTTGATGTTGTTCTCATTCCTTTATTTCACTGGAATAAACAAAGTTCTGTATCTTCATTGGAACGTATTTGATTATTTTTATTTGTTTGTTTATATCTTCAAAATGTTATCAGTAAAATACATTAAGCTGGTTCACATCTTCATATTTTCTAGGTACTTTAGTGCCTATTTTTTTATTAGCCATTTAAAAAATTAACATTCAGTGGCTTTTTATAAGCCATTTTGTTTTATATATCCTTTGTATTTTGTGTTTGAGATTTGCTCCCATGCAATATATAGTATCTTCAGGTTTTTTCACCATGGATTCCTTCTCTGTACCCTAAAACATGCTGTTATCTTCATAGTAAAAAAAAAAATTGTTTTTTCTCAACTTTGCTCCCCCCTTAAGGTAAACCGCAACAAACTCTATGAGAGATTAGACCAGCTCTTGCTTCCACCAGCTATGGTTTCTGTTTCTATAGAACCAAAGCTGTTCTCTCTAAGGACAGCAGTGACCTTCTGATTGTCACATCCAGTAGCATCTTCTCAGTCCTAAATATTTACTTTTAGGTTAAGTTAGTGATTATATACCATTTCTAGATAAATAACATTATTGAAGTCTCTCTCTTTCTGAAACATTCTCTCGTTGTCTCCTGGAACATCTCTCTCTTGTCTTTCTCTGACCTTTTTTTTTACACAGGTTCTTCTGTTGGCTTATGCTCCAACTGTGTTTGTCCTCTTCTCACTAAATATTGCTCCTAAAGCAAATGTGTCTACTTCCAAGGTTCAACTCTCACCTTTCTACAGTGACTCCTAAGTCTCTACAGACCCATATTTCTAGAAGTTGACTTCTCTCCTCCACATAGCCCATTAACACTTCAGACTAATCATTTTTCATGCTTACTCTGTATACTTTTTCCTAATTTTTTAGTATTTCTCTTAATGACTCTTCTGTCCTCTAAGAATCATCTAAGCTGGAAACCCAGAGTCATCTTTTACTGCTTTTCTTTCTCTCTTGTCTTATACATTCAGTTTTTTCCAACCTGTGACCAGCCCCCGTCCATCTTTAACATTTCTTATCTGGGCAATTGAAATAGTATTCTAACCAGACTCTTCTCCTTCTCCAACCCTTCCTCTGCATTGCTGCAGTTTGCTTCCTGATTCACACATTTGATATTATCTTCCTGATCAAAAAAAGATTTACTTCCCCATTATTTATAACAAAAAAACCCAGGTTCCTGAAAAATTTAAGACCATTCACAACTTGGATCCAGCCTACTTTCTAGTGACCCTTTTTCTGCTCTCTCCTCTACCTCATCCTTGCTTCGCCACATACTTGCACCCCACAAAGCTGCCTTGATTGCCCATCATATCAGACTGTCATCTTTCCTCATATTTGTCAGATTCTCTGTATCCATTAAAAGGAAATGTCCCTAGAATGCATTTAATTCCTTAGATAAAGATGCTATATTACATAGGTATTTTCAGTTTTTTTAACACCAGTTGTAAACTAATATTTCTTGCTTCCATAACTTCATCAAAAATATCATTTATTTTCTAGACTACATTAATTTTATTTACTGGCTTTGTTATATACATTGTACTGTGCTTTATCTGAACTCATTTTGAATTCTAAGATCATTTTGAACTCATGAATATTTATAAACTGTTAATCCCTATTATCAAGACATTCAGTTTTGAATATGTGGAATAATGTAAGTAAATACCAGTCTAGTTGTTATTTTTCAGTTTTGAAAATAAAAATGCAAAATGAAATTGTATTTGCTGCTACACTAAGAATTTGATAAACCTATGTAGTAGCAAACATTTAAAGTCATTTTCTCTAGGGACTTCCCCGGTGGTCCAGTGGTTGACTTTGCCTTCCAATGCAGGGGATGTGGGTTCGATCCCTGTTGGGAATCTAAGATCCCACATGCCTCACTGGCCAAAAAACCAAAACATAAAACAGAAGCAATATTGTAACAAATTCAATAAAGACCTTAAAAAAGAAAAAAGATCCACATAATGTCATTTTCTAGAATGCAGTTTTGGATTCTTCAGCCAGTGACTTATACAGAGGAGGTGCTTAGTGAATCTTGAATTGTGCTGGGACTTCCCTGGTGGCACAGTGGTTAAGAATCCACCTGCCAATGCAGGGGACACAGGTTCGAGCCATGGTCCTGGAAGATCCCACATGCTGCGGGGCAACTAAGCCCATGCGCCACAACTACTGAAGCCCAGGAGCCTAGAGCCCGTGCTCCACAGCAGGAGAAACCACTGCGGTGAGAAGCCCACGCATTGCAACAAAGAGTAGCCCCCCGCTCGCTGCAGCTAGAGAAAGCCTGCGCGCAGCAACGGAGGCCCAAGGCAGCCAAAAATAAATAAATAAAATGTTGAATTGTGCTGAGTTCAGATCTTGTATCTGAAACCGCATCTGATATCATTACTACATGAGATTGAGACTTCCATATGACACCAGCTACTTTAGCAAGACTTTTTAATAAATAGCTCTTATTCTCCTGGGTGATTGTATCAGACTGAATGTTTATTCCAGGTACTTTGGAAATTACAATTTCTTGTGACTTTAATTTGTTAACTTTGTACAATTACTGATAAGAAGTACGTGCTACTTGTAATTAAAGAATAGGTGATTCCTCTTCAGGAAATTTCATTGTTCGATTGTAGCATGCTGCCCACAGATAAGTACTGTATTCCCTGGCAGTGATAAATAACATATGCTTTTATTTCAGTTTAGAGAAAACGCTTCTAAAGCTTTATCTTCTGCCCATGTAAACTCAATTTTCTTTACATAAGAAAAAAGACTAGTGTGGAAACACAAGTCCATAGTTAAAATTAGAACTGCTTATTAGTCTAACCTTTTCCCAGGATAGCTATTACAAAAGTAGCAAGGGGTCTGCTCCATGCAAAATCAAGCACTTCTGTTGTTTCATACACCTGGAATATCCCATTGCACAATGTTTTCTTTTCATGTTGTTGTTTAGATATTTGTTTTTCATTACACCATGTGTAATGTCCTTGAGGATAGGAACCAAATCTTGCCACCTATGTGTCTCCGTTGCTTAGTAAACCCTACGCAATGGGCATTTAGTAAATATCTGTTGTAAGGTGTTTTAAATTTTTTATCAAAGAAAAAATACTAATTATCCCAAATATTAATTTCTTCTAAGCCCTATTAGCTAGCATAGTATTATTCTTCCCCTTCTTATACCTGGTAGGTTATCAAATAATATTATATTCTGTATTTGCCTATTTTATTTGTTTTGTTGCAGTGTTAACTAAGATACCTTATAGTTCCAATGATTTCAAGTTTTAATTTGATTTTATTTTGTAACCTTTTTTTTTTAACTATAATTATTATAATTGATTTATACCTTTAAAATAGTGTTATTCTGGTTACAGATGAATCTAAACCCTCTTATGCTGGAAGTGATATACCAAGAAGTGACAGTAGCATGTGGTCCAAAGTACCTGAGGAAGGAACGGAGCTGTCACAGCAGCTCATGAGGAGTGGCTTTACTGGAAATGAAATAGACCCTGAAAATGAAGAACTTTTGCTGAACATTAGCTCTCGACTACAAGCGGCAGTTGAAAAACTCCTAGAAGCCATAAGTGAAACTAGTAGTCAGGTAACCTCCTTATGTTGCTAATATATACTGAGCTGGAAATAGGTTTTCTTTTAAGCCAGGGAACGAGGACTAAATGTTTTCTCTTTACTGTCTCACAGAAATCTAGTTTGGTTCCCCTTTAATAATTGGTTGTCTTTGTGACAACCAATTGCTAATGGAGTCTTTAAATTCTAAAATTCAATGTTTTAATTTTCAGACTTTTCTAGACTCTTACACATTACTTTTTTTGATACCAAAAGAGATTTTAACTTTACCATTGTATGAAATATTCCATTATAATATATATTATTTATTTGAAGGAATGGTATAAGGAATCTCTAAAGCAAACCGTGTGCTCAAGTATGTCATAGCAGTACTATTAAATATAACAGATCAAGCCTACCATTCCTTCCTGTGATTTTTACATTCTTTTCACAAATATGATTAGAATACCTCACTTTACTACCTTGGTAGGAAATTAGAGTGAGGGACAGTTTCTACATTGAAGTATTGTTTTCATAGAACTTTTGAGAGTATATACCATTGTATTTATACCTTAACTTGCAATTTTCTCTGTTTATAAAATTTTTATACCCTGTATAGTAATTGTCTCTTAAGTACTCTATGCAGAATTTTAAAAATTGTTTGCTGTTTTAAAATGAAGTAATTTCACTTCTTTTAAAAATATTTAACTGTAGAATCACAACTCTCATGTTAATCAAATGAGTGCTTCATTATCATAAGCTACAGGGCCAGTATTATTAACATTTTTCACTGATATCTTTATTTAGAGTATTCTAGATCCCATGTGCATTTTAAACAAAAGTTGAGAAGTTGAAAGAGTATCTTTGATCTCTTGCTATTTCTGATGTCTGGCCTCCATTGATGCTACTTTTTTTTCTTTAAGAAATTATTCTGTTTCTGCAGTAGCAGTGACTACTGGATGTATCAAATTTGACAAATATTGTTATATATATTGTGTTTTAATGCGAAATTCATTTACTTTTAGGTTAAGTTAGTGATTATACACCATTTCTTGAGTTAACATCATTATCAATCCATTATTCTTTTTTTGTCTCTTGGTAAGTTGTTATTGGCATTAAACTAAGAAGGCATTATCAAAACAACATATATTTCCAGTGAAATATTTGTCCTCCAAATAGATTTCAGCTCTGAAGACTGTTATCTTAACCAGAGTTTTCCTCAGGTTCATTCTTCTTTGTTGGAAGACAGTCTAAATTTTCTTCTGTGATAGAGTATGGATCATATCTATCTTTGAGAGGAAAAGAATCCTAAAATTACCACACATTGCAGTGAGAAATCACTGATTGGCCAGGGGAATATATCATAATATATCTACTGTTAAACTTCCGGATGGCACCTTGATTGACTGAACAAACTAAGGTATTCATATGCAGTTAAATAGGTCTCAAAAATTCTTCCATAGATAAATTCTGAAGATATGATATGATATATAGTTGTAATTTACAGAAGAAATTGCTATCTTTGGGTAATTCTTGTTTTTTTGAAGCTTTCTTTTAAATCAGGTGCAAAATGATTGAAAAGCTTTTGCTTCAGTAACTCAAATTTCCTTGAGCATCCACAGAGAACGAAAAGAAATGTAGTATTCCTGAAAACTCACATCTTTGTGTATTTACTAACAGAAAGGATGACTATTTACACAGACAATGATAGGGGTCCTATCTTCACTAAAAGCACACATAGTAAGTGCTGTTAAGGAAATGGCACCAACTAAAACCAGCCTTATTTATGTTATTCATTTAACAAGACATTAAATTATATCTTGGATCAAAGAATTATAATGTTTACTGCATTTTTCTTCAGCCTCAGGTGTGGTAGACTTAAGCTCATACATTGAAATTATGAATGCTGTGTCATAATGTGAAATTGCATAGCTACAGTGAAAAAACACACATTTTCTACTAAGATTTGGTATCTAAATTTTAAAGTCTTTACTTTTTAAAATTAACATATGCCCTGGATTGGCTTTCTTTTAGAATGCTTATGCGTAAGCCACTTTAACAATATGCTATTCTCCTCAGTAAACTGAGCCAATTCTGGCATTTTATTTATTTATTTATTTTTTGTTGTTGTTGTTTTGCGGTACGCGGGCCTCTCACTGTTGTGGCCTCTCCCGTTGCGGAGCACAGGCTCCGGACGCGCAGGCTCAGCGGCCATGGCTCACGGGCCCAGCCACTCCGTGGCATGTGGGATCCTCCCGGACCGGGGCACGAACCCGTGTCCCCCTGCACCGGCAGGCGGACTCACGAACCCGCGTCCCCTGCATTGACAGGCGGACTCTCAACCACTGCGCCACCAGGGAAGCCCTGGCATTTTCAACTGTTGCTTTTCAGCACTTTTAATGCTTGAATGCATATGCATCATAATTATTCCTTTTATTCTGTGAAAGTCATACAGATTATTCTATACTGAATTTCCACATTATCTTGCTTTTTTTTTTCTTTTTTGCTTATTTCAGCCACGTTGGTATTTAATTTCTGTATTTATCTTTTATACCATGAAAACAGCTGTTAATACTTTTCCTTTTTTGACCACTATTAAATACTTTTGACCTGGATCTTGAGCTCTGTTAATACTGTTGCTACTACCTGATACTCATTGTAATTTATGGACAATCTAGTTAATGCAATATATTTGTCATTTGACATGCCCCATGGAAAAAGGGTATATAAATCAGAAACGATCAGTGGTTGGACTTGTTCCTACAGGCTACTGAAGAGAAACTTTCCCCATAATCCATTAACACTGTCAACAGACATGTGTGGGAGATCCACCTGAAACACTCAGTCTTCCAGGCTAAGATTACAGCTTATCAAATCTGCTTATGTGTCTAGGTAGTGAGGTACAGTAGGAGCCTGATGATTCTCCATTTGTTAAATACTGAAGCGGCAATATGTTATGTAGATTTTACTGTATTGTTGTAGTTTAAATATCACTGAATAGATCACAGAAATTTTGCCCAGAGCAGTAAGTAGTTCTCAAAGTGTGGCCTCTAAAGCAGCAACATAAGGATCACTAAAGACTTGTTCTGAAAGTAAATTCTCAGTCCCCACCCCAGACCTACCGAATGATGGGGCCCCAAAACCTGTGTTTTAACAAGTTCTTTAGGTGATACTGATACAGACTAAAGTTTGAGAACCACTGACCTAGAAATTATTATTATAATATTCACATTATTGTAGCGGAATTTTGAAGTGTTCTACTAATATCTTATATAAAAGGTTGAAGTAGTTGTTGACACTTGATATAAAAATCATCTTTCTTAGATGAAGTTATATTTTTAAGGCAGTGGGAATAGGAGCTCTGTAAGATTTTCTTTAAATTTAGTTCAGTTACTACTCTTCCATGGAGAGATGTTTAAAGACATTGACTTCTTCAGAATATTCTCTGAAGAAGAGAATAACTTCTGAATAATAAATAATAAATAACTTATTATAATAAGTTATTTATATTATTTATAATTATTTATTTAATTATTATTAAATAATAAATAACTTCTGAATAATAAATAAATAAAATTATTTTGAACATGATGAATATTTTTAACAGATTGATGCAAAATAATGTGTAGTCCTCTTGGTGAAATGACTAGTATTCCATTTTCTTTTTAATGAGTCATTATTTGATTCTTCTTCATAATGGAATATTTCCCTTTTATGGTGATTCTTTTTCACTTGTCATAAAAAAATCTAAAACAGAACTGACACTGCTATAATATCTTTTTGCTTGCAGTGAAAGAGAAATTCAGGTAAATAGCTCTGCATAGGATACCCTGAGAGTAGAAAAGAGAGCAGCATCTGACAGTTTAGGGTAAGGTAGGAACAAGTAAAGCTTATTGGAGGACTCGATGCTTTGAGATGAGTCACTCATTCACCAAATTTATTGAACACCTGGTATGTAACAATTGCTCTTCTAGATACTGGAGGTACAGCACTGAACAAAATGTACGAAGTCCCTACTCTCACAGAGGTTACAATGTAATGGTGGGAACTGATAATAAATAAACATAGTATGTCGGATGGTGATACCTACTGTGAAGGAAAATGAAATAGGGGGAGGTAGAGCATGATGGGGGAAGAGGACATTTTACGTAGGAAAATTAAGGAAGACCTCTCTGATAATGTGATAGTCAAGCATCTACCTTAAGGAAGTATGCGAGACAGCCACATAGGTAAGTTGGGGAAGAATGTTTCAGGCAAAGGAATAGTGAGTACGAGGCCCTGAGGTGGTCATTGAGGTGGTCACGTGCTAGTTCTTTGTGTGGTTGACAAAGAGCCCAGTGTAGCTGGAGCAAGAAGAGTGGGGAAAGTGTGGGAGACGAGGTCATAGTGATACCTGGGAACCAGATCACATGGAACTTGGAATTTAATTCTTAAAGAGATGTAGAGTCATTGGGTACAATTTTTTAACTTGTCATTTTGAAGTAATTTTAGACTTACAGAAAAGTTGCAAAACTAGTACCAAGAGTTCCTATGTACTCTTCACTCAACTTTCCTTAATGTTCACATCTTATATAACCACACTATAAGTTTTGTTATCAAAACTGAGAAATTAAAAGTTGTACAATACTATAAACTACAGACTGGATTTTACCAGTTTTCCACTAATGTCCTTTTTCTGTTCCAGGATCTATTCCAGGATCGCACATTGCATTTAGTTGTCATGTCTTCTTCATCTTCTCCAGACTCAGTTAGTTCCTGAGTCTTTCTTTGCCTTTCATGACCTTGACACTTGAAAAGGACTGGCCAGTTATTTTGTAGAATATCCCTCAATGTGGTTTTGTCTATTTTCTCATGATTACATGAAGCTTATTCATTTTTGACAAGAATACCACTGAAGTTATGTGCCCTTCTCTGGGTGTCAAATCGAAAGGCACATGTCTTATTACAGGTGCTGTTAATCTCGATTATTCGTGGTGTCAGCTGGGCTTCTCCACTGTTTGATACTAGGCAAATTTCCTGTTTCTCTTTAAACTTGCATCCACTAATCTTAGCATCCATTGGTAGATCTTGCCTGCACAATTATTACTGTGGTGTTTCAATGGTGATTTTCTATCATCATTCATTCATCATTCCTTCATTTATTGATTGGAATTATTCTGTAAGAGCTGTTTCTTTTTTCTATTATTTATTTATTTTTATTTTTTGCTGCACGTGGGCTTTCTCTGGTTGTGGCAAGTGGGGGCTCCTCTTCGTTGCAGTGCGTGGGCTTCTCATTGCAGTGGCTTCTCTTCTGTGTCCCCTGCGTTGGCAGGCGGAGTCTTAACCACTGCACTACCAGGGAAGTCCCAAGAGCTGTTTCTTCACTCACATTTATTTACTTAACTAATCGAGTTTCATATGAACTCATAGCTATTAATTTTTTTCAGTGGTTTATAATCCAATACTACAGTAGTTCGTTTTGTTCCAGCTTTGGCAGTAAGAACTCTTTCAGGTTGGCACCTGTGCACTTTCAAAGTGCTTACTCTTTTGAGCATTTGCACTATCAGATACTCCAGGCCCATCTTGTATTTTCCCTGCCCCAGCCCTAGAATCAACTACTTCTCCAAGGAATTAAAGTTCCCTTTATTGGAGAAAGATACTTAGAAACCAAGACCTGGGTGCTGTATGTGCTTATTAACTAAGGTGTTACGGTCCTCTCAGCAGACAGTTTGAAAATATATGTAGTATATTAACCCTTGCATATATATTTATTTCTATATCTATCTGTATATGTAACAGAAATATAATTTCATATCGATACCTCCAGTACCCATCTAGTACCACAACATTCTTTCTCCCCTTTCCCCTTTCCTTTGTAACTTTGTTCTCCAAAGGCAAGAAACCAGGCTCTCATAATCTACAGTAGTTTTATTCATTTGTTAACCATTTATACCCATAAAGTAATTTCATACCCATATATACCCATAAAGTAATTTTACAGTTGCTAACCTATATCCCTGTGAAAAACAGATTTACTAACTAGAGTACAGTATTTATGTACAGTAGTTTTTGGTCTTTAGCCTTACAGTATACAATCAAAATACTGTTTTTCAAAGTATCATAGGTTAACTCTTTCCTCCCCATGCCTTTAGCGTGGTTTTGTTATTCACTTTTAATACAATAAGAATTATTTATTAACAGTTTTTATTCCATTTTGGGTTCCTCCACACTTTGGTTAATTTTTTAAAAATTTACATATGATAAATTTCATTTGTGCATAGACAGTTCTTTTGGTTGTGGCAGATGCATAGAGTTATGTGTCTACCACCACAAACATAATACAGAACATTTCCATCACCCCCAAATTCCTTGGTGCTGCTCTGTTCTTTTATAGTCAGCCCCTCCTCCACCTCCTGCCCTTGAAAATCACTAGCTGCTTTCTGTCCCTATAGTTTTGTCTTTTCCAGGGTGTCATTAATGAAATCATACATTATGCATTATTTTGGGTCTGGTTTCATTGTCTTAACAAAATACTTATAAGATTCATCTATGTGTGTGAATACTTTGTTTCTTTTTAGAGCTGAGGAGTATTCCATTGAATGGATGCACCCGTTTGTTTATCCAAAGGACATACAAATTGTTTCCAGCTCCAGGTCATTAGAGATTTTTCAGCAACTGATCTAACTTACATTTATCAAAAGGATCACTTTGACCACCTTGTTAAATATAGACTGGGGGGGTGGAGGGGTGCAGGACAGAAGCAAAGAAACCAGTTGGAGAACTTGCCCAGGCTTATAAGTTAGGTATAAGTTATAGGTGTAATCCAGGCAGTCTGGCTTCAGGGTCCATGCTCTTAACTGCCACTTTTTCTGCCCTTTGAAAATGAAAGGAGTGAATCATTCTGTCAGTTACTGCTGACAGGTCATGTTATAGCCTGAAGAGTAGATTTTGAAATCTGGGAGGTGTGTGTCTGGCGGGGGGTCATTGGTTACTTTACAAGAGCAGTTTCAGTGAAGTAATGGAGGAGAAAGCATAATTCAAGAGAAAATGAGAGGGAAAATGAGTCTTAAGTAAAGGCTTACAAGACAAGTAGAAACTAAGTGGGTGGGTCAAGAAGAAAATTTGTGGCAAATGGCATAGCATGTTGGTATAAACCAGCATGATGTGTTTGAGGATACTGGGTAGTTTTGTGTTACAAACATCCAGGGTTGAATGTGGGGAACAGAGGGTAGAAGGGTAGCAGTGGTTAGCACATAGTCCCTTGAGGGCTTAGTGAAGGAGTTTTAACTTTATGCTGAAAACTGTGGGGAGTCATTGAAATATTTTTGGTAGAAAATAATAATATCAAATTTGTGTTTTAGAGAGAATTCCTCTGGCAGCAGTGGGGTGGATATATGGGCAGGAAAATAGTGAGGAGAGATGCTGAATGTGCAGAAACAGGAGACTCTTAAAATATTCCAGTGAAAAGGGATAGAAGTCAAGTTAGGGCAAGAGGGAAGTGATTTTAAAACTTGTAGAAGTTGAATTTGATAGAAGTTGGTGTGACATTGAATGTAGGGGATAAGGAAGGAGAGAGGAAACCACACGTGAATCCTTGACCAACTAAGTTGTTGGTGTATTTCCCTTACTGAGATGGGGGATGCAAAAGAAGTGAATAACGATTCAGTTTTAGGTAATCTGAGTTTGAAATGCATAGAGGGAGAAGATATTCCCTGGAGTCTAGAGTTTGGGAAACTAGATTGGAAGTTGTCATCATTTTAAAGACGTTTGAAACCATGGTTTTCGAGAGTGTACAGAGCTAATTTTTTGTCTTGGTAGAGTGCTGAGATTTAAAAGAGAATAAAGGTAGATAAGTCTACAAAAGATATTGAGAATGAGAGAGGAAAATCAAGATAATAGTGTCATAAAAGCCAGATGAGGAGTGATTTTCCGTGTCAGATACCATGGAAAGGTAACGGATGCTGAGGATTTAGTGTCCCTTGGATATTTCAGTATAGGTGTCATTAATGACCTTGATGAGAACAGTTGCATGGAGTTGATAGAGGAGAAATTCAAAATTCAGACATTTACAGAAATAGAGTTGAAGAAATAGAGATAGCAATTTCATGATACCTGGCCGTGAAGAAAACAGGAGACCATTAGCTTGAAAGGGGGAGAATGCTTTTTTTTAAGATTCAGGTGTTTATATTGAGTAGCAATGGAAAAGTTGAAGATGCACATCAGAGGGTATGGGCTTTGGGGAGCCAGATCCTTGGGGTAGGTGAGGGTGGAATCTGGAACACAAGTGGAAGGTGTGGCCTTTGGATCAGAGAGACTCTGCCTCCTTTAAGATTGGTGAGAGAAATTATTGCCAGTGATTGTGGGCTTTTGTTTGGGGTTGGGGAGGAGTTTCATTGAAAAGGCCCTGTAGTCTAAGTAAAATACTGTCAAATAATCAAGGTTCTTTCTTTCCTTTTTTTTTTCTTTTTTTTTTCTTTTTTTCTTTTTTACTGGTTTGGTTTTATATGTTATATAATTTTAGTGGGAAATCATGATTATGTCTTATACTTAGTTTTAAGTTTAGGGGCTGCTTTAGGTTCCATAGATGCTTCTTGCTTTAATAAAAGAATTAGTAAGCGTTTTCTTTACTAAGTATCAGGGTACCTGCCTTTATAGCCTGATTTCATAATATCTTTTATGAGTATTTTACTTTATGTATTTGATTTCATAAGTGATTTGCCCAATGGCATGTCCAAATCCATATAATAATACATTTACTGTGATGGATTTTACTTCTCTTTTGCTGAGACAGGTTGCTATAAATATTGGATATATTCAGGCTTGTATTCAACCTATTGCAGTTTCTTATTGGTTGGGATGGCTTTTGTTGGAATAGGAGTAAAATTGCTGAGAGTCTAGTCTCAAGCCCTTAGAAAGTTAATCTTTTTAACATTATCTTTATTTAGTAGTGTCTTTGTGGTTCTGCAGAGAAGTTTTATCTTTGAGAGTATAGTTTTAGATTCTTTTTCTTTCTTTCTTTTTTCTTTTTTGGCTGCTTTGCGGCTTGCGGGCTTTTCTCTGGTGTGGAGAGTGGGGGGAGGCTACTCTTTGTTGTGGTGCGCGGGCTCATTGCAGTGGCTCCTCTTGTTGCGGAGCATGAGCTCTTGGTGCGTGGACTTCAGTAGTTGTGCACAGGCTCAGTAGTTGTGGCTCGTGAGCTCTAGAGCTCAGGCTCAGTAGTTGTGGTGCACGGGCTTAGTTGCTCTGTGGCATGTGGGATCTTCCTGGACCAGGGCTCGAACCCACGTCCCCTGCGTTGGCAGGCGGATTCTTAAGCACTGCGCCACCAGGGAAGTCCCTGTTTCAGATTCTTGATTCTTGGGTCAGGTAGAAATAGGAATCAGTCTGTTATGTGGGAAGTAGTGTTTTAGCAATTAAAGTTTTCCAGAATCCAGAGGTACTGTTTAGAGCCATAGGAGATTATTTACCAGGAGATTCTTTCAGGCGTTAGAAGAAAACAGTGAATGAGGAATTTACTCCCAAAGAAATGATTTTTATTATAGGCAGCTCTCATGAATTTATTAATAATCATTTTTTAGAATAATGGAACTTGAGGTACTTTTATATATTTTCTCCAAAAAGGAGCCTTTTTATGAGGATGAAACAGTAGTACTGTAAGTTAAGATTTTGTTTTGTCATTGTTGTATTTTAAAACATAAACTGTGGGCTTCCCTGGTGGCACAGTGGTTAAGAGTCTGCCTGCCAATGCAGGGGACACAGGTTCGAGCCCAGGTCCAGGAAGATCCCACATTCCACGGACCAGCTAAGCCCGAGAGCCACAACTACTGAGCCTGCGCTCTAGAACCCGCGAGCC
>NC_041218.1:57260183-57350877 GCF_002837175.3 Physeter macrocephalus
AGAGAAGCCACTGCAATGAGAAGCCCGCACACTGCAACGAAGAGTAGCCCCCACTCGCAGCAGTGAAAACCCAGCGCAGCCAAAAATAAATAAGTAAAAAATAAATTTATTTTAAAAAATTAAAACATAAACCTTAATAAAGTGTTGAAATACGTTTGCCATTAGGTGTTGCTCCCAGTGTGTGTATTATAAGCATCAGGGCTCTGTCAGGGTACTGTAGCCAGGATTCAGTCTATTAAGTAACTTAAAAAAATAAAAAGTAAATCAGAATACAAAAGAGAGCAACAGAAGTGGTTTACAAGTTGGGGGAAATATTTCTGGGGAAAAGGTTAAATAGCTTGATATTGTACAATTAAAGTAAAGCTAAAAACATAACTCTATACCGCAAATTAATAGCCTTCAAATATACATTAAAATCTTGATTATCTGAAACCAGGGGATAATGAGCTAGTCTGGATAATTAAAAGGGTGTCCTCTTAAAAATTGAAATTATTTTAACTGTTTTTGATTGCAAAGGGTTTTATGTGCTTTCTAAAATTTAATAAAAAGAATATAATTTGAATTATTCCAATTCAAAGTAATCTATTTGGACATCAATATATATAATATACCATCAGTTAATATGCTGTTTTGGGGAGAGCTATTTGCTCCTATCTTAAATCGTCTTTACTGCTGTTTTGAGTCTTTTCCCCCTTTAATTTTACTGTTTTCTTTGTGGTTAGTTTCTTAACCTTGACTTACGTTCCTGGTTATAAGGGGGTACACCTTACTTATAAATTTTTGTTTTACATGGATAAACACAGGTTTTACATGCTTTCAAAAGTAGGGAAAAAATAGACTATAATTTGAATTATTTTAATTCAGGGTCACCTTTCTGAACATTTAATATAGTATGCCATCAGTAAATGGGCTGTTATGAGGGCTGTTTGCCCCATTGTAAATCATCTTACTCTGTGGCTTTTTTGTCTTTTCCTCCTAGTTTTCTCTTTTCTTTGTAGTTAGTTCTTGGCTTGACCTAAATGTTTCTGTTTATAAAGGATATGTCTTACTTTCAGGGTTTTGTTTTTGCTTCAAATAAGAGAAATTAGACACCAGGTTATGAAAATAAACTTATTCTCAGAGGGAGCTGAGAAAGAGTATTTTGAGAGATGTTTGATATGTTGAACATGGGTCCAGCCATGTTCATAAAGTGAACATCTAGGATGTTGATGATTTTGTATCTGCTGAAGCCCCAGTAAAATCAAATTTAGCTGCACCAGTGGTGTGGTTAGATCCCCATCTTGTACAGATGTTATGATGGTTTCACAAACTAACTGGAGGCATCACATAAGAAACC
Source organism: Physeter macrocephalus (assembly GCF_002837175.3). NCBI lineage: Eukaryota > Metazoa > Chordata > Mammalia > Artiodactyla > Physeteridae > Physeter > Physeter macrocephalus. The sequence goes on from NC_041218.1 coordinate 57,261,520, forward strand.
ATAATAAACAGAAATTTGTCATTGCCTAGTCCGGAATTCTAGGAAGCAGCTGCCCCTCTGCTACCCCAAACCATATCCCTGTAGATTCTGAGCTTTCTGTAGAAAATCTTATTTTCTCTGCCCGAATTATTAACTTACTGTGACGGGTTTGAGTATTGACTCCTCTAAAGATATTTTGTATAGTGAATCCTCTAAAGATATTTTGTATAGTGAAAGTGGCTATAAAATTGATTTTTGTTGATGTGCTTGCTTTAGTGTGGGTTTTTCCATAGTAGATAAAGGTTTTGTGAATTAAGGATATTTAGTTACTGGGTAGAGAAAAGACACCACAAAGAAAGATTTTTCATTTATTTAAAACAACTTTCACTATTGAGGATTTTTAATATTAAAAAGTATGTTGTTCATCGTTTAAATTCTGAGAAGCTGTGTTATTCACTACTGCCGAGGTTTCTGGAGCTACCAAAAGGCCATTATACACCACTTGTGCTTTTAAGTTTTAGTCAGAATTCATAGGATACCTTAAGTGGTATAATTACCAATTATTATATACAATGCAGCTTTTAAAAAGAGGGTTTTTTTTTTCCTTAAGAATTACTCTGTAAACAATTCAGTGTGGAAATAGTTTATAACTGGTGTTATAAACTATCTGTGTTTAGTTATGTAAACTGTGTTTAGTTTTAATGACTACTCAAAAGAATGAGTATTATTTTAAGGAAATATCAAAAGGAAATACTTAGTTTTCCAGAAATAGTTATGATTATTGGATATAGTTGAAGAACTAATTGGTAATGTGGACTCAAACCTACTTGTTTTCACATTTTTAAATTAAAACAATTTTTTAATGGAATGGAAAAACACTAGCTTATTTTAGAAGCATTATAAACTTATCTAGATATCCTTTTCAGAGCTCTGACGTGGAACTTGGATCCTGTTAGGCAGGCTTTTTTGTGGGTGTATGAATTCAGATTCCACCTGTCAGTGTACCTATAGGTAAAGACATTAAATCACACCCTCTGTTCTGACCTTTCCCCAGGGGACACTGACTAGAATTCTTTGGCTCAGCATGAGAGGCTATTTGAATAGCTCAGTTCAGAAGAGCACTTTGTGAAGCAGCAAGAACAAGGGAAATAATGTTGCAACTACATTTTTTAAGACTGCTACTATGGAGACTTAAAACTTGACTTTCCCTACCAGGTTCTGCTTGGAAGGCTTTTATTTCCACAGACATATTTTGATACCGGCGGCAGTTTTATTGCTTAGCTAATTAGATATTTATATTTTTATTCTTCCATTCTTCAACAATTCAGTAATTATTCTAATTAAAAACGTGTTTGCTTGCTTTTAGTTTTGTTTTTTTGTTTTTGTTTTGTTCTGGTTTTTTTGATGAAGACTGATGGAGATCTAGTTCTTTTTAGATTTGTGGGTTTTTTTCTTTTGTTGTTTAGTTGTATGAATTAATTTTATAATGTTTATTTGATAGTGCTAAGGAGAAATTTTCATACTGCTGTGGTATATCTGGATAAACTAAACAACTTTTTTAGTGTAGTGGAAAACTGGTACAGCAAATGAGGAAAATTAGCAGCTACAACTTCTAGAATGGATTCTTACAGGACCTGTTTGGCAACTGTCAAACTTAGTGGCTCGTGGTTGGAAGAAAAAGATGAAGACATTTATGAGGTTGAATCTCGGGTGCCTTTACCACGTCCTTTTCCTCTATGTGAACATTTGGATGAAAATAACTCAGTAATTGTTAATACTTCTATTTTTCATTTTATTCATAAAAGAAATGGGCATATATTAAAGCTTATTTCCAAAATTTCCCTGCCTACCCCTCCTTATTCAGTAAGTATAAAAATTTGTTTTTTTATAGTTTTATGCTTTCAGTTTTTTATACATTTAGTTTAAAACTGTAATGAGAAATGAACTTTAAATGTCTTTGGTAAGGGTAAATGGAATAGAATCTTGTTTTCTTCTTGTTTGGTGTGTTACTACTCATTCATCCTGTAATGATTAATGTATTGAATGGCTAAATTTTGTCCACAAGCCCCAACTTGGGTACATTTTTCATTCCAGAAAGCAGAATGAGATAATATTTCAGTTCTCCCATGCCAGGCAAGCTGTTTTCAAAGATCCTGCTTATCCTTAAGAATCTTACTTCTATATGTTTATGATGCCAATCCTGAGTAAAAATGGAATGATTATATTTGAAGGAATAGGCATTGTCATACCTAAAACAGCTAAGTGAATTGTCATTGAGCCAATTAGGAAATGTTTACAATCATATGACATATTGCCTGTAGTTCCGGAAAAGAAAAAAGGAAACCTGGATTCTTATTTCAGTTTTTTTGCTAACTCCCTAAGGAGTTAGTTATTTTTAATATGCCTACTAATCCTATGAGGAAATACCTTTTTCTGCTTTTTATGTGAAATGTAGGTTATAAGCAGTGTTAAGGGTATTTAGCATAGTTAGTATTTCAGGTTCCTTTGACACTTAAATGTTGTGAATGATTCACTACAAGTTACTCAGTATGTTATTTGCCACTTTTTGTGACTTTCATGGCTTTAATTATATGTACTAGCTAGTATTTAACAAGACAGATGCTTTTAGAATAGTTTTGTTACCTCCCCTAAAGCTTTTATATTAAAGTGACAGATTATTTACTAATGATACATACTTTTAATGTAGTAAGTTTATTAAATTATGTGAAAATATTGAATATGATATTTTTATATATTTCACATTATTAAGTATTAGGTTATAGGTATTATATAAATATTAGGAATAAACTGTACCTTAACTGGATGGAAGAGGTTTTTTAAAGTATAATGTATTTAAATAAATATTTGAAGGAATCTCTTATTCCAGTAAATGTGGGTGCCATCTTCTATAATAAGTGAAATTTGTTTCCTAGATCTACTGTATTTGAGCCCCAGCTTTTTTGTTTTGCTTTGTAAAACTGAAGTTATTTCTTGTGGTTTTATAGTAATACTTAAATGTATCTTAAGGCAGGTTTAGATCTTGTCAGAAAATAGAATCTAGAAGCCGACTTATTTTTCTTATCTAAAGCAAGTGTTTATTTTGTTGTAAGTGCATTGTTGTACAGTAAATTTGAAAAAGGAACCAAAAACTCATATCCTAATTAGTTAGAGCTGTGAACTCTTTTAGAGATTTCATATATTTCAGGCAACCATTTTACAATGTACAGAAAAAAAATTACATATGTACATGTGAAAGCAGTTGATTTATTTTTAGAATATAGGCTGTGACTAAGTTCAGGAGCAGGACTTTTTATAAATTAGTTCATATTTTATGGTCATTTTTTAATTTTAAAAATTAATGTATACTGGTTATTCACATTTAAAGGAAAATAGTCTTTTGCCAGTCAAAAGTAAAAATATATGTAAAGTTTTATCTTTGTTGAGGTAACAACATATTATTACAGATATTTTAGGAAATATTTTGTGATTAAAATACGTGCTTAATTTTCCATTATGAAGCTTAAATGTGTATGCATATTATTTTCAAGTAATGGGTTGTGAATGATATTTAAAACATCATATTAAAACAAGAATAACTGTACAATAGATATGTGAGATACTGATTTATCCAGCCACAAAATGATACCACAAAAAGCTTTACTTAGTAACTCTAAAATCTATTTGCTATGGTAAATTTTAAAATGCTATGGTAAATTTTTTTAAATGTAATGGTGTTAATATTAAATACCAGAAACATTTGAGCTCAATTTTTCCCCATGTAGTTGTTTTAATAAAAACAGATAATGCAGGTGCTAGCAGTAAGAAGCCCAGAAAACTAAACCAGAGATAGTGCTTTTCTGCAATTTCATGCAGCTGATAACAGTGATCACTGTTTTTGAGCGCTTTGTCCTTGAGCCTGTACTTGACTGTCATCTTAAAAATTGTTTAAGAATGTGGTCAGTATATGCCAATGACAGCATTTTAAGGAAGCTGTGTTTATAGATAATGCCTCTATATTCTAAGGTTTTGAAAATAAACTGAATATTCATTTAGAGTCTTGTAGATGTTTCACAAATGGACAGAAGTATAAAGCTTTTAGTTAAAATACGGGTTAAACTTCATTTTGTTGTGCCACTATGATTTTATTCATTGATGACATTGCATTAATCATTTATTATTAGTTCCTCACAGTGTACAGCAGGAGTCGCAGTCAATAAGTGTTAAATACAGAAAACATAAAGCTTATCATAGAACACATAGTTACATAAAATTATTTACCAAATACAAAAAGGGCCTGTGTTTTATTAATTTTATATTTCTCTTCATATGATAGCATACAGATCTAGTGATGTAAAGTGGTTTATTTTCAAAAGCAGCTTTTTTTGTTGTTCAATAAAATTGGAATACATATCTTATGTAAAGTTGTATACAGCTAATCTACTTATCTACTGATTTACCCTACCTACTAGTACTAGCATGCACTAGAAATATTAAATGACTACAATTCAACAGTATATCTTTATTTTCAGTTAAAATTCTTTGTTTTAAGCTTTAATGGGGAATGACACTGGTATTCTTAACACTTTGTCTTCCTTCATGTCTACTTTCCCTCTTTGTTTAGCTGGAACATGCGAAAGTTACACAGACAGAATTGATGCGTGAGTCATTTAGACAGAAACAAGAAGTGACAGAGTCCCTTAAGTGCCAAGAAGAACTGCGAGAGCGCCTTCATGAGGAGTGCAGGGCCAGAGAACAGCTGGCTGTGGAGCTCAGTAAGGCTGAGGGTGAGCACCCTGCCATTGGCAACTGAGGGTGGAGAAATTTCAAGTCTAAAAATAAATTGTGGTGCAAGCCAGGTTTGGAAACCACCAGTCTACTTTTAATTTCAAATGCCCATTGAAAAGTAGTTATAGTTTGTCTTCAGAATTCCTCTAAGCAGTTTTAAAAACTATATATATCTTTTTAATTATAAAAAGTACTTAGTAGAATTATAGAAAGTATTTAAAATTTTAGAAAATACAGAAATGAATGATAGTGCATTGTTACCATAATCCCACCATAAGATAACTGTTATAATTTAAAGATGAGGAAACTGGAGCAAAGAAATGCTAATAAATTGTTTAGTCACCACTAAATAGTGATTCCAGGCTTTTAAGCCTGTAAAGCTCCATGCTGTTTATATCCTACCATGCTGTTGTGGGTGTTGGCCTTCTAGAATCACTTAAAATATCAACTTTCTCTAGTATATTTAAAATGTGATTCAGTTCACAGCATCTGATTTATATTAAGCTTCCCAGGAACCTATCTATTTATATCCGTTTAATAAAGTGTGTTATACCTACATGATGTGATACATTAGCATAACAAATAATAGAAAATTCAGAGGAATTTCTTATTTAGACATATTTAATAAGAAAAGGCTGTATTGAGCATACCATAGTTACTGCTATCATCAACAGCAAATTCATTCAAGACTTAATAGGTTGGAATGATTTAAAATTTGCTAACAGAACACCTTTTATTATTTATATAAATATAATGGTAAAATTTGAAATAATAATTACATTCCTTGTTAATTTTATTTTATAGGTGTCATTGATGGCTATGCAGATGAAAAAACGCTTTTTGAAAGGCAAATTCAGGAAAAAACTGATATAATAGATCGCCTTGAGCAAGAGTTGTTATGTGCAGGTAATAGATTACAAGAATTAGAAGCAGAGCAACAGCAGATCCAAGAAGAAAGAGAATTACTGTCGAGGCAGAAGGAAGCTATGAAAGCTGAGGCAGGCCCAGTTGAACAGCGTATGTATTTTTAGACTTTATATGACTTTATATGAAACATTCCTGAAAAGTTCAAGATGACTTTTTTCCCCCTTTCAGTGCCATTATTTATATATTTTATATAGGGATTGAAAAAAAATAATAATAAAAATAATAAGAAAATCTACCTTATTGGTAATTGTCTTATTAGCCAACCATGTGGAATCAAATTTTTTTTCTTTCTCCTTTGGCATATTTTGACAGAAAAAGATAATTCTTCATTTATCCTCAAACCTCTGCCTAAAGAGAAAGCTGCATATAATGAGGCAGGATATTTTTTAAACTGTGTAAGATTTAGTTCTTTTAATTGCAGAAAGGCAGCAAAATGTATACTTGGATTAACTAAATAAGCGCGTTGACCTGCACTAGTAGTGAGCAGGTGAGGTGGATTTCAGCCTGCAAGATAATATATTGAAAAGGTCACTGGCTGTTAGAAGCAGGCTGACATCATTTAATATAAGCAGGACTTCAAAGAATAAATAAGTTTACAAATAACCTTTAATTTTTTCTTAAGTGAGACATTAGGTAACATCTTAAAGTTTGTTTGGTGGTAAAAAAAAAAAAGTAAATGTCAGTCTTTGTAACAGTGGAACTTTAAATCCTTTTAATCATATCTTCTCACTTTTATATTACACATGCAGTCAGATTATAAATGTGTAGTCTAATTGAATTTTATCAATTTAGAGATACAACATACATTTTTGTAATATGGGGAAGTTTTTCTGGTTGCTCAAATTTGTTTAGCACAGGTTTAGGGTTGGAATTTTTAATGTGGAAAGTATATGTATGATACATGTAAAATGTTTAAGAAATACTGATACATCTGAAAATGTTACCAATGATAATAATCAGTGGTTTCAACTTTTACTTCTAATTCTTTTGTGTATGTGTATTATTCTATTTTAGGAAATAGAAGACATATAAATTATCATATTTTTGTTCTGTGTGTGTGTTTTTTTCTTTCCTAATAGGACTAGTAGATGCTGCAGTCGATGCAGCACCTGGAGCAGGTGTGTTTATACAATTGCATGGCCATTGGGTGACCCTTGGATTTTTCAACCAACTAACGTATCTCTTAATTTTGCTGTTTTGTTTCATACTTAACAGTTTTTCTCTTTAACAACAGAAAAACTCTTCTTACAATAAAAATACATATTTATATTTGGAATTAACAACTGAGATTCATAGTGACCATCATCTTATTATATTATTCCACAGAGCTTACGACCATTTCAGTTTTTTTAAAGAAAACGTTGGCTTATTAAAAGTTTTTTTCTTTAACAAATATATTAAACTCTTACAGCCTGTGAGTTTTCAAATTACTCTGTTCTAAATCAGGAAGTATGTAAGATGATGGTATCAATAGGATCAGTGAAATTTAATAGACTTTCTGGTTGATTAACTTTTATATTAACATCTAAATTGTTTTAAAAGGAAAGCTGTTTTCTGTAGATTTCTAATCCTGAGTACAGTGTTGACAGACCAGTTAGCGTAAAGACTCTAGAGTTATATTCCTTCCATTTTCTTCATTAGAGAATTGTTCTACTTTGCTATATGTAATTTATTATTGTATGATTAATGTTAATAATGATGGCTAACACTTATATGTAGTGCTTACCATAGTCTAGGCACTGTTCTTCACATATATTAACTCATTTGATTCCACAATAACTCTTAGAGTTCAGTACTGTTACTATCCCCAGTTTACATGTAAGGAAATTGAAGGACATCATGTTAAGTGTCACAGAGACAAGTGGCAGTTAGGATGTGAACCCACAGTCTTTGCTCTTAAGCACCACACCGCACCACACCACACTACCTCTCATACTTGTCAATTTTCCCGTGATACACATACGTGTGAGCATGCAAGACTAAGTCAGGAATGTGGATCTAATAAGGAGTAAGGCTAATAGGAATTCTGATTCTAGTTGTATTTCTTCTCTGTAACTCTTACTTGCCTTGGTTAAAGGTTTACAGTATTTGATCTCTGTGTGTATTGTGTATGCATATAAAAATGACTTTATGGGTTTAAATGAATTGATTTTTGCCTGAGGTGAGTTCTTTCTGTGCTTGAATTTGGTTAGACTTTGCTCTTTTCCTTATAGTGAAAGTGGATTTTGAGGGGGTCATTTGCTATGCTCTTTTCACAAAAATATTGTTTTTAGTGACAGGACATATTCTTTTTGTTAATTCTGTACAATTTTATTGATACTAGCTTGCTTACTTACATAGGAATATGTTATTTTGATATTTTCGTAAGAGTATTTTCCTTTTTTACATGTGTTTGAAGGAAAACTCAGCTCCTTTATTTCATGAAGTTAAAATTTGAATACAGTTATGGGTGGTTTCACTATCATAACATCATTAATTGTGATTTAATGTAGTATATTTTTGCACTTATAAACAGAATTACTACAGGAGACAGAAAAACTGATGAAGGAAAAACTAGAGGTACAGTGTCAAGCTGAAAAAGTACGCGATGACCTTCAAAAACAAGTGAAAGCTCTAGAAATAGATGTCGAGGAACAAGTCAGTAGATTTATAGAGCTGGAACAGGAAAAAAATGCTGAAGTAATGGATTTAAGACAGCAAAACCAAGCACTGGAAAAGCAGTTAGAAAAAATGAGAAAATTTTTAGATGTAAGTATTCTCAACATTAATATTAATTTTCTCAGTGGAATGCTACTTGCTGCTCTTCTAGGTTGTGGATTTTAAATTATGGAGGGACTCTTAAATTCTAATATTTCCATCTATGTGTGTCATCTACTAATGAATTGAAAAATACTATTTTGATTAAAAATTCTAGTAATTTTTATTGTGCAGCTTTCAGAATTAAAAGCAGTACAGGCAGATTATGAGTAAGCCCTACCAGTTAGCCTTTTTCCAAATTCATAGTTAAGAAGTTTGTCGTAGTCTTTTTCTTAACCAATAGCCAAAGCAAGTTAGGATCCTAAAAGCTAATTGGCCACCACTGTTTAACCCATAAAAGATACACACACAGGTAACAAGTGTGCCCTGAAAGCAAAGGACTGGAACAGTTGTCATGCTGTCATTACTCTCTTCCAAAAAGATGTTAAGTCTCTAATTTCACATGGATTTTCTTCTTTGGGATTTCATTTAAGCCATGTGTTATCTTCACAGATCAGAGAATAAGATTCTTACACATTTTATAATTTTAGGTGTAAAACCTAGATTAAAATGAAAGAAATTGGTTTACTACACAATTTGTTCTACTTTTTTTTGTCTAATGATTAAATTAATAGTGGAATTCCTCCTTTCTTCCAAAAAAGTAAATTCATTTTAAGAAGAACATATTTATGTCATTCTGTGTTTAACATTACTTGAATTTTTAAAAGTGTTGTGCTTCAGATAACATTTAAATGCTTAAATTTTTGTTGAAGAGCCGTAATAGGTTATGTACCATACAACAAAGTTTATCTTTTTAAACCTTTTTGGTTTGGGGTATTCCCATGATCATCAGTTGTTCATCTTCAAACAAAACTGTGCCTACAATTAAAGGGAAGTAAGGAAAATAATAGCTTTAATAAATATTATTTCTTCAGTTACTATTATTATTAAATTTCAGGAGCAAGCCATTGATAGAGAACACGAAAGAGATGTATTCCAACAGGAAATACAGAAACTAGAACAGCAACTTAAGGTCATACCTCGATTCCAGCCTATCAGTGAACATCAAACTAGAGAGGTAAGAATTTTACTGATACTGTCCACCATACAATAATTTGTATATTATGTGTAAAATAAGATGCATATAATAAAAAACTTAAAAGGAGTTCTTTCTATTGTATATAAATCTTCAAAATCAGAAACTTAAATATTACTTCAAAATGAGAAGGTTCTTGAAACCCTAAAAATTCCAAAGAAGTATAATATAAAATACCTATAAACTCATTGTAGTAAAATGTTATTTACATTCTCATTTAATAGAAGGAAACTGATGTAGAACAGCCTTATCTATTGGAGCAGTAGAAAAGTTATCAATCCCCACAGAGTTTATAGTTATTCATCTTGTTCCTAACCTTTTTAGATTTTGAAAAGTAGCTCTGTGTTCGTTGACACCCAAAAGAATATTTAAGCTCTAGAACTTCCTGTCATTTCCTACTATTTGTTTTCTTATATTTAAAAAGAGTGAGCTGCCTCATTCATGAAACTTCAAGAAACTAGCAAGGATGTGTGTATTTGATTTTCTTCCAAATCATTGATCCGTTTGTTTTCTCCTTACTTTGCCAGATCTGAGTCCCCAGCTTCTGATATTTTCAGGATAAAAAAAAAAAAATCTAACTAACAGTATATTGTGCCATTTTGCCATATCTCCTTTACTGTCTTTTCCTTTGACCTCACTTCAAACTTAGTCCACCTTTTATTGTTAAAGTTTCTCCTCAGGCTATATTACTGTCATCCTTGAACCTGTAATTGTAGGTAAGCTTGCATTTCTTCTAATGTTTTGAGGAATAAGTGCCATTTTTAGATAATTTCCTGAAAGTATCTCACTGAAATAAGGTAGAATTCCTTTTTTTCTTACCATCACATTTCTTTTTTTGAAATACGCTTTCTCTCTTCACTTGATTAGAACTAATTTCACAAGCTATCTTATTGATCCTTCCTGTATCCTTCCATCACAGAGCCATTCACTTGAATGGTGCTGCATATCAGAATCACTTAGGGAAACTTTCAGGGTGCACAAATCCCTCTCGGCCTCTATTCTGGGCTGGTGGAATCTGTAGGCTGCAAAACTTTCCAAGTGACTGTATTAAAGGTCCCCAATTTCCTCCCATCCCTGTGGTATTTAGAACCATTGTATTATTATATGTATCGATATAACCATTTGTGGAAAGAAAAACATAATCCATGAAAGTTTTTTAGGTCATCTTATCTTACATATAAATGTAAGTCAGTACTGTGTAAACTTGTTTTCTTTATTAGGTTTTGGTGTGGCTGTGCCATTAGAGCTTGTAATTCAACATTATTCAAAAATGTATTGTTGCTCTTCCTAGCTAGAGAAACTCTTAGTCTTAAGAGAACTTTTTTAAAAGGTTTGGTGAAAGGAATATTATTTCTCTTTTACTAGTACTGCTTAGATGTATCAACTCAGAAAACGTTGCTGTAGTTGGAGACAATGGCGCTATCCTCATCAAAAATAAAATTAGCATAGCATCTGAAAATCCTTTTTGAAATGAGGATAGATATATTATTAACATGCTTACATTTTTTAACATTACAGTTTTTGCTTATTATATTTCCAGGTTGAACAGTTAACAAATCATCTGAAAGAAAAAACAGACAAGTGCAGTGAGCTTTTGCTCTCTAAAGAGCAGCTTCAGAGGGATATACAGGAGCGTAATGAAGAAATTGAGAAACTGGAGTTCAGAGTAAGGGAATTGGAGCAAGCCTTACTCATGAGTACGGACAGTTTTCAAAAGGTGTGACATTTTCTTTGGGTTAATTTTATCAAGTGTTTTAGTACAGATTACTCTTAGTTACATGAACATCAGTTTTTTTAAATTAAAAAAATGACTGATGATGCTTTGTTGATATTATTGCATAATGTATATGTCTTCATTGACATCATAACCATTGTATATATCTTGATGTCTTCATTGACATCATAACCATTTCTGTTTATTCTTATCTCCAAATGTTCCTTGCATATCTGAGTCCTGATAAAGAAAGGTTAATTAAACCAGAAGAATTAATTGCCCTTTTAACCATCAGTAAGTTTGTGATTCTAAAATAATAGCAAAGTGAAGAATCTGTAGGCACCAGTTTAGGCTGATGCTTTACCCCAAACTAAGAAGCAATGAGATCTGTTCCTGTTATGCTACAGAAAGCAAAAATGAATGAAAGAAGAGCAGGGTAAGGAAATTGGGAGGGGAGCAGTTGAGGGGATAGCCTTCATTTTATCTGAGAAATGAATTTTAAGATTGTCAAGCAATTCCTGTCTTAATTTGTATAAAATGCATTCAAGACTGAGTGTTGTAACTTTTGATCATTCACTAATGTAGATTATCTACTTCTAATTAGAGAAATAGAATTGCTACTTCTCCGATTAAAATGGATAGTCAGGATTTAATGTCTGAAATTTTGAGAAAATTCTTATATATTTAAAGGTAGAGGACCGAAAACAGTTTGGATCTGTAGAAGCTAAAGCGGAATTGTCTCTAGAAATACAATTGCAGGCTGAGCGAGACGCCATAGACAGAAAGGAAAAAGAGGTAAGTTTATTTTATTTATTTATTTTTTTTTTTTTTTTTGCGGTACGCGGGCCTCTCACTGCTGTGGCCTCTCCCGTTGCGGAGCAGAGGCTCCGGACGTGCAGGCCCAGCAGCCATGGCTCATGGGCCCAGCTGCTCTGCGGCATGCGGGATCCTCCCGGACCGGGGCACAAACCCGCGTCCCCCGCATCGGCAGGCGGACCCTCAACCACTGCGCCACCAGGGAAGCCCCAGGTAAGTTTATTTTTAATGACAAAGTGTGGCTTGAATTATTTTAGAAAATATCATTTGATTAGAATGAATTTTATGGTCTAAAACCAAAGTTTAGAGTGTTTCTTAGCTTACTGCCTAAGTTGAACTTGGAAGACAGTAAACATTTGAACCAATAAACTGGAATGAAGAAGAGGGGACAAGTAAAAACGCTTGGACATGGGAGGAAGTTTTGAGGACAGAAAAGGTGGCTGGTTTGGTAGGTATGAATTCAGTGAAGAGGAGAGTGCAGAGAGATAGTAGGGTTTGGGCACAAGGCAGTATCTTCTTCTTGACCTTACCATAGGCTTTGAATTACTGCTACTTTGCTGTGGGTTTTGTTTTTTTTTAAGTTGTATTGCCCTGGGAGATAATAGTGCCTTTTTACAGTGTGCTAAACATGTTCTTAAAACAAAAGATTAATAATAAAGTAATTCTGTACAGTTCTTTTATGTTTTTCTACTCCCTCCCTTTCCAAAAAAAAAAAAACCCCAGAAAATGCACTTTTAAAACAGCAATAATTTCCAGTTCCTAATTATTTAAACCTTTGTCTACCATTAGTTTTTCTAAAGCATAGTGTACTCTATGTCATCTAGCTATATCATATTTTAAATGTTTCAAAATTTTTAATTACATTTTAATCTCTTTCCATATAATTTTCTCAGGACATTTGATATATTTTAAGAAATATTTATTGAATGTAAACGGTATATTAATGAGTGCTTTGAAAAATAGAAGAATGATTTAGATGTCAGCTAAAACTATAGCTTGGAGGACTTGTAGTTTGGAGGAGAAGAAAGTCATTATATAAATGACTAATGGGGGCTTCCCTGGTGGCGCAGTGGTTGCGCGTCCGCCTGCCGATGCAGGGGAACCGGGTTCGCACCCCGGTCTGGGAGGATCCCGCATGCCGCGGAGCGGCTGGGCCCGTGGGCCATGGCCGCTGAGCCTGCGCGTCCAGAGCCTGTGCTCCGCAACGGGAGAGGCTGCAGCAGAGGGAGGCCCGCATACCACACAAAAAAAAAAATAAACGACTAATGGAAATGATCATTTCCATGAGAATGGTTATTTTCTCATTTTCACATAGTACTGACTAATGTTTATCTAAGAGATTCGTATTTATTTTGTTTTTTGGCTTTTATGTGAGAGACAGAGAACATTTTTGTTGATATGTAACCACTTCTGTGTGTTTCGAAAAGAATTAACATTTCAAGATTTACCTTACACTAAATAATCAAATAAATTGTCTGCTTTCTAAAAAGATGGAACTCCAAAGCTGGTCGCAAAGGCAATGATAACTGATTATGGATAACTGATTAAGTTTACTAATTTTATATTTTTATTGTCATTTGAATTTTATTTAATGCTACTTAACACCTTAATTTCTTGAAGTAAGTATCCAGTAACTGCCTACCATTTACTTAGAATCATAGTTGTTGGAACTACAAGAGGGCTTAGAGAGCTTCTGTCAACCAGCTCCTAGTTTTTACATATGAAACAGAGGCCGACATGTTCTGATGGCTAACATTGGTCTACTAATACTTGTCACTGTTATTCACGTTTGAATAACAGTGACAAGTATTCTGTCAGAACCCACTCACTCAGTAACTGGAGACTGAAAGATAGGAATGTAAAATTGAAACATATATCTCTTAATGAAAATAACTTCTTAAGCATTCTCTCCTGTACTAGGCAAATGTTTTCAGATATCTGACAGTATAAACATAAGATGTCTATGTGTCATTATATCTGAGATACTTCCCACTACTCTCATAGCCTAAGTTTGTGTAAAACTTTTTTTTAAAGTTTATTACAGTATTTAGAAATTCAAAATGAATAGAAAGAGAAGAAAACCTTAGAAGATAGGAATTTCAGGATGTATAAGAGAAGGAGAATAATGTGGAGAGAAATAGAAGGAAGAATTTCTTTAAGAAAAAGATGCCTTCAGTTAGGTTTTAGCTCTGTGAAGGTTTTAGCTCTTTATAGAGTTAAAGAGATCTAGCTTACAAATGGCGATAGTAAATAATAATAGTTAACTTTGTTGAAGTCTGTGCTAGAAAGTGCTAAGTATTTTAAACGCCTTATGTCATTAACCGTTGCAGTCTCCCTGAGGATAGGTTCTATTGATATTTCCACTTTACACATGAGTAAACCAGATCTTAAGAGAGGTTAAGGAACTTGCTCATGGTCACACAGTAAGTGGTTAAACAATTCCTCCTCGATTTCTCTGATTCTGGAGCCCTGTGATGCTATACTGCCAAAACATCCGGGCATGTTTTGCCCTTTTAGTGAGAAGTATTTATTACAGACTGTCATTCAACATTTATTGAACTTCTATGTGTAGAACACCACTGTCCAATTGTAAAACCAGTACCGATCTTCAAGGAATCTCCTATCTAACTAGGATATGTATACACACATATACATACATACGTGCATACACACACACACACACATTTGAAAGAGAAGAATACTTATTAAAACACAAATAGGTGCAAATTAATGTAATCCAAACAGTCTAGATATCATTTAGTAGCTAAATAGAACAAGGGTAAACCAGAAAGCTACCATTTCTATTTTTAGACCTTAATAATAATTTTCTGGTTTTGGGTTGTCATAGACTCAGTAATAAGACAGCCAGGGACTGCAACTGAAGTCTGGCTGAGTAAGAGGAGAGAATGCCTTACAGTGTCATTTTGGGAATTGAAGTCTCTGTTTTGATGCCTCAAGTTCAGCTACTTATAATGGGAATGTTAGTGCTTTAGACCAGTGCTTCTCAAACTTTAATGTGCATATGAATCCCCTGGGGATCTTGTTAAAATGAAGAATCTGATTCAGTAGGTCTGGGGTGGGGCTTGAGAATCTGTGCTTCTAACATGTTCCCAGGTAAGGCCACTTCTGCTCCAGGGACCACTCTTTGAATATTAAGGCTAAGAATTTGACCATAAACTGTTTTATCAAAAAAGAAAATAAGTATCAGGTGAGGCAGGGCAAGGGCAGCAATTTTGAACTTAAATATCTATGTATGTGTTGAAATAATACCTTGTCATCAGAAGTAGTCGTAGAAGATAGGGATAAGTGTAAATACCATTATATTAGGTAACTGTGAAGAAGATATAATCATCACAATTTTCAACAAACTAACCTGATAATTACATGTGCACAACTACTAACTATATTTAAGGCGTGCCTACTGAGTTTAATATCATTGTTAAATTATTTAACTATGTCTTAGACATTAGTTATTAGAAGCAGGATAAATGATAGTTAATAATGTAAGCTTCCAGAGGTAAACTCCTGAGGTTCAAAAACTGGCTTCCACATACTAGCCTTGTGACTGCAGGTCAAGGTGCTCCTCTCTCAGTGACCCCCTTCCTCATCTCTGAAATGGAGATAATCCTAGTAAAGATCTCATAAAGTTGTTATAGGGTTTTTAAAAAAAATAATACATATAAAGCATCTTATGCAGTGCCTAACAGTAAATTGTCTATAAATGATGGCTATTGTTACTAATATCAGTATGATTTCTATGAATGAAGTGTTAGGCTAAATGATTCTGAAGGTCTTTGCCTTGCTAATGCTAAGATATGATTCTGATTACGTATCGGTGTGTAATCAGAATATGCCCCCTTTCAAGTTCTAAGGTAATAAATGATATGTATGTACTTTCTGAGCCAGCTGCCACTAAATGCTGCTCTTGTGTCTTAGGTTGCTTTTAATGCAGCAATTTTGATCATAGGTAAATACACATTTGAAAATCCATTCATTAAAAATGTATTAAGAAGCTACAAAGCATTGAGCTAAATGACTGTTCCTCTTCTCAACCAAACCCAAATATTAAACCAAACTCTTAATATTCATCATTAGTTTCAGTCTCTACATAACCATCAAAGAGCAATTGCTTTACCATTAGTGGTAATCTTTGCTCAGAAATGAGCTGAATTTCAGTTGTCCTACATATAGGAACACTCTAATTTTCTCCTAAAATGGTTTTACTGACTTACTCTTTAAGTTTCTGTTATTTCAGACCTAAGGGTCTCTTGCTCTTGGCATCTACCTCTCTGCTTCCTTCTGCTCAAATAAGGCACGTGGCTGCCAAACCTTTCATTGGGTTAAGTATTAATATGGACTAAATTGAGCTAATCTCACTTGGTGGCTAAAATAACTGACCTAATTCTACAGCTTTCTTGAGCATTTTTAATAGCAATTAATTTAACATAAAATAAGATCTAAAATGTGGACTCTTTTCCTTCCTCCCATGACTCTTTTATGCTTTATCAGAGGATAATTTTACGTAGGAAATGGCTCCTTGTATCCTTCCTCTGAAGGTCTCGTCTTTGCTTTGGGCAGGATGGTTTAAAGGTGTTTAGTTTGAAAATGTCTACAAACCACACAGTTACATCTGGCTTAGAGAAACCCCTTTCCTTTATTCTCATGGCTCACGTGTTTTAAGCATATATACTATAGAGCCAATACAGCACTCTTCATTCTCTCTTGACAAATAAACATTTGTATGAACAGTTTTTTCTCTTTCCTTTTGATAATTTTGGTATCAAAGATCACAAACTTAGAAGAACAGTTAGAACAGTTCAGAGAAGAACTGGAAAATAAGAATGAAGAAGTCCAGCAACTACATATGCAATTAGAAATACAGAAAAAGGAATCTACTACCCGCCTACAAGAACTTGAACAAGAAAACAAATTATTTAAGGTAATTACTTAAGGAAAACTTTGCCTCTAAATAATTCATTGTTTTTGTCTTGTGTAGTAGTTGTAGTATTAAGCATTTGCTAAATCCAGCCGCTAAATAATACTTAAAAGAGGAACATTAGCTGCAGATGGATTTGCATGGAATTTATCTTCAAGCCAGCATAAACATTTGAATTCATCAGAAATGAAAAATTTTGGAGAACTTTATCAAAACATTTTAAGAATTATTGATTTACAATAATTATATAATAGCTCTGATTTTTTTTTTCATTTGTATGTTTTAGATGCTATAGCTTGGTAAGAGTTAATTGACAAATGTTCCTAAAATCACGTGTAATGCCCTATCCAACTGGGATGGTTATTTTTGATCCTAGGATGAAATGGAGAAACTGGGATTTGCCATAAAGCAAGCTGATCCTATCTCTACCCAGGACCAACATGTACTATTTGGGAAATTTGCTCAAATAATGCAGGAAAAAGAGGTAGAAATTGACCAATTGAATGAGCAAATTACAAAACTTCAGCATCAACTTAAAATTACAACAGATAACAAGGTACACTAATTTAAAATTATTACAACTAGAATTTTATTTTTATTTTTAATTGAAGTATAGTTGATTTACAATATTGTGTTAGTTTCAGGTATACAGCAAAGTGATCTGGGTTTTGGGTTTTTTTTCAGATTATTTTCCATTATAGGTTATTACAAAATATTAAATAGAGTTCCCTGTGTTATAAAGTACATCTTTGTTCTTTGTCTATTTTATGTATAGTAACTTGCGCTGCTATGAACATTGGGGTGAATGTATCTTTTCAAATTAGAGTTTTTGTCTTTTGTGGATACATGCCTGGGAGTAGGATTGCTGGATCATACAGTAGCTCTGTTTTCAGTTTTTTAAGGAACCTCCATACTGTTTTCCATAGTGGCTAAGCTAGAATTTTAAAGGGTAAGATGGTTATTTTTCAGTTTCTTTGTGAATGTAAAAACCAAGTAAAACTTTCTCTTTTACCCATTAATTTTTTTTTTTTGTGGTACGCGGGCCGCTTACCGCTGCGGCCTCTCCCGTTGTGGAGCACAGGCTCCGGACGCGCAGGCTCAGCGGCCATGGCTTACGGGCCCAGCCGCTCCGCGGCATGTGGGATCTTCCCGGACCGGGGCACGAACCCGTGTCCCCTGCATTGGCAGGCGGACTCTCAACCACTGCGCCACCAGGGAAACCCACCCATTAATTTTAATTTAATAAGACATACTGGTTTAACAAGCTGTGTATATGTTTATCCCTTCCTAACATTGTCAAAGATTTTTGATGTTTTATAGGGAGTCTCTGGTGACTCAGATTTCATCATATCACTCTAACCAAATCTATTAAAAATTCTTCTATTTTGTGTGAGTTAAATAAGATAATGACATTTGAGCACTGTTTTAGACTTTTATTTCAGTACTTTATCCTGTTATAGACTGTTATATTTCAATACTGCATCCTTTTCTATTAGATTGTATTGATATTGACTATTTTACTTATAGGAAATCATCTATTAAATGCCTAAATCACTTTATGTTTAATGACTTTCTGAATGAAGTTCTAAATAAGGTCCTTGTTTGATGTGATGGAGGACTGTTGGTCTATATTAAAATTAATTTAGGATGTCTGAGAAGTAAATTATTTTTTTGTGTGTGATCAACACTTAAGATCCTGCCCTAAAATAAAATAAAATTCCCTAAATATAAATACATATTTATTGTATCTGTTACTTTTTTGTTAATAGGTTATTGAAGAAAAAAATGAACTAATAAGGGATCTTGAAACCCAGATAGAATGTTTGATGAGTGATCAAGAACGTGTGAAGAAAAATAGAGAAGAAGAAATTGAGCAGCTCAATGAAGTGATTGAGAAGCTTCAACAGGAATTGGCAAATATTGAACAGAAGACATCGGTGGTTACTAATTCTCTCCCAGAAGAAGCAGATAGTTTAAAACATCAGTTGGATATAGTAATAGCTGAAAAACTGGCTTTGGAACAGCAAGTAGAAACCACTAATGAAGAAATGGCCTTGACAAAAAGTGTACTTAAAGAAACCAATTTAAAAATGAACCAGCTAACACAAGAATTATGTAGCTTAAAGAGAGAATGTGAAAATATGGAAGAAATTCATAGTATACCAGAGAAAAGTGTTAACATGGCTGTAGATGATCTGAGCAGAAACAAACCTGGACTAGAAGTAGTCCTAACTGAGGGTGCTCGTAAACCCCTAGAAAATCCGACTTACCTCAAATCTTTTGAAGAAAACAGCAAAGTTTCCGTAAGCAGTTTGCAAACACAGGTGCTACAACTTGAGAGCACTGTGAGTGCAAAGGACTTAGAACTTACCCAATGTCATAAACAAATAAAGGACCTGCAGGAGCAAGGCCAGTCTGAAAAAGCAGCACTGATAAAGAAGATGGCAAACCTGCAAAATATACTTGAGGAAAAGGTGGCTGCTGCTCTTGTGAGTCAGGTCCAACTCGAAGCAGTTAAAGAATATGCAAAATTCTGTCAAAACAAACAAGCAGTTTCACCAGAACCTGGAGGAACAAATATACAGAATTTAAACCAACTAACAGAAAATGAGGTGGAGTCAAATGTGTCAGCACTGACCTTGAGAATATCAGAATTAGAAAGCCAGGTGGTTGAAATGCAGGTAGAAACTGCAGAAAAAAATGCTTTAGAAAAAGAAAAGAAGCTACTAGAACTACAGAAGCTATTGGAGGAAAATGAGAAAAAACAGGGAAGCAAAGAAAGGAAAAGAAGCCCTCTAGGAGATTTTGAAGTTCTCAAGGTTAGTTTGTATTTGATTTTTTTCCACTTAAATACCCTAAGAAACTAACTCTCTTTTCCCTGTTCCTTAAACTTACTGCTAATTTATTAAATTAAATACAGTGTTCTTTACGTCTAGAAATTCATATATAAAGGGTTTTTATAAAAAATATTACCATTCCATACAGTCATTATTATCACCAGAACAATGGATACAAACTATATTTTGTGGTCTTAAGATCACAGTATTTATTTCACTACCATAGTCATTAAGTAGAGCAGTCAGAAGAAACTTGGAAATGTTAAGTATAGCAAATGTCCTCTGGAACTTGTGTGGGTTTTTTCCTTTTTCCTCTGACATGCATGTTAAGTGGTCATCATGCCTTTTAAGTAATGAAAATGTCAAAATATATTAGTGTTCTAGTGAATTAATGTATGAGTGTTAAGTCATTCACTTTTGCAGATTTTATACCTCATAATAGATTTCATCCTTTCACCCCTTTAAGTCTACTTATGTAAAGATCTGAAATCACAGTTATTTCTTAGCATAGGATAGGACAGGTGTGAAAGGACTTTAATTTCCGAATTCTCACTTTATATATTTATAATTTTGAGAAGTTAATGTATAGTCCTATCTGAACACCAGAAATTAACTGATATATTAGGATTCTATAAATATTTATTTCGCAAAGGATAACAATTCTTTCCATTCACTAGGCTTTTTCCTCCTAGCTCACTGGAACTATATAAATTACTGTAAATGATATTTAAAACAGTAATGTGATGGGACTTCCCTGGTGGTCCAGTGGTTAAGAATCTGCCTTCCAATTCAGGGGACGCGGGTTCAAACCCTGGTCAGGGAACCAAGATCCCACATGCCACAGGGCAACTAAGCCCGCACGTTGCAACAACTGAGCACATGAGCCACATCTACAGAGCCCATGTGCTCTGGAGCCTGCACGCTGCAACTACTGAGCCCACATACCACAATTAGAGAGAAGCACATGCACCGCAATGAGGAGCCCGTGCGCCTCAACAAAAGTTCCTGCATGCCGCACCGAAGATCCCGCCTGCCCCACCTAAGACCCGACGCAGCCAAAAATAAAATAAATAAATAAATATTTGGGCTTCCCTGGTGGCGCAGTAGTTGAGAATCTGCCTGCCGATGCAGGGGACACGGATTCGAGCCCTGGTCCGGGAAGATCCCACATGCTGTGGAGCAACTAAGCCCGTGCGCCACAGCTACTGAGCCTACGCCCTAGAGCCCGTGAGCCACAACTACTGAGCCCATGTGCTGCAAC
This sequence comes from Physeter macrocephalus, assembly GCF_002837175.3. Classification (NCBI taxonomy): domain Eukaryota; kingdom Metazoa; phylum Chordata; class Mammalia; order Artiodactyla; family Physeteridae; genus Physeter; species Physeter macrocephalus. The sequence goes on from NC_041218.1 coordinate 57,282,607, forward strand.
TACTGAAGCCCGGGCGCCTAGAGCCCATGCTCTGCAACAAGAGAAGCCACTGCAATGAGAAGCACGCGCACCACAATGAAGAGTAGCCCCCTGATCGCCACAACTAGAGAAAGCCCACGTGCAGCAACAAAGACCCAATGCAGCCAAAAATAATAAATAAATTTATTAAAATAAATAAATATTTTAAAATAAATAAAATAAAATAGTAATGTGACTTTCCATAAATATAAAACTTCTAAAGTAACACGTGGTATCTTTTGAGGAAAGTGATATAAATATGAAACTTTTTTGAATGGGTAAACTATTGTCATTAATTATAAAATTTTAGGATACGTTCTAATGACATGATTTACCTTTCATTCCCAGAAATATCATTCTTTTCTTACTGTCTCAAGAATATAAAATGGGGACTTTCCCCGGTGGTCCAGTGGTAAAGAATCCATCTTCCAATGCAGGGGATGTGGGTTCAATCCCTGGTCGGGGAACTAAGGTCCTACATGCCATGAGGCGACTAAGCCTGTGCGCCACAATTACAGAGCCCATGCACCCTGGAGCCTGCACGCCACAACTAGAGCAGAGAAAAAAAGAAAAAAAACCTGCACGCCACAACTAGAGAGAAGTCCGCATGCCGCACCGAAAGGTCCCACATGCCTCAGCGAAGATCCCGTGTGCCTCGGTGAAGACCCGATGCAGCCAAAAAAATAAAAAGAAAGAAAGAAAATATAAAATGATGGTTGTGAAGAGTTTCCCTGTTTGTTGAAAGAACATGGATCATTTTAAGCCCTTTTATCTGATAAGCAGTCTTTCCTGAAAAAGCTTTATTGGAATGCACAAGTACCTTGAACTTGGCTTTGTTTTTTTGCAAATAACATGTTCATGTTTTCCACTGCCATTTAGACAACTACTGAGCTGATTTATACCAGTGAAGAAAATGAATTTTTTGGTCGATTTGAGACTCTTACAGCTGAGTCAGCAGCTACCAAAGAAGAATTTGCCAGTTATAAAGAGAAGGCAGAAAAACTTCAAGAAGAGCTTTTGGTAAAATAAGTAACATAGCTCCAATTTCTACCTATCTTAATTTTATTTCAAAGTGTATATTCTCTTATATGAAAACAAACCCAGATCTATAACTTAACAGCTAGAAAAAAATCTTTTGTAAATTTGATGAAAAGGTATTATATAGTTTCGTTACTGTCATCTTTCTTCTTTGGTTTTCCTTGGAATCTTTTTTAGGGGGATGCTTTTAATCTCTAGTCTGTTAATGAAAGAGGAGAAAGACATGTTAAAGAGTACTGTATATCCCCTGAGAACCAAAAGTAGAGGCTGATCAAATGATTTCACTTCTCTGGTAATCTGTGACTATACATATATGTGAATATAGATGAAAACTGTGAGTTTCTGAAATGTTTTTCCTGTTATTCTGAGGAAAATGAACATATTAGTGTGAATTACACTCTCCTCTCTACCCTAAATTGTACATGTGATATTTTAAACTGAATGTTCTACTGTTCTATTCATTATTTTTAGGTAAAAGAAACAAATATGGCATTTCTCCAGAAAGATTTAAGCCAAGTTAGGGATCAACTCAAAAAGGCAGAAGAGAGATTATCCTACTTCTTAGAAAAAGAAGATAATACCGAGGTACAAGAAAACAGAAAGTTCTGCACGTTAGAGCCACTTCCTGTAGAAGTGGGTAAAAGCTCTGCATCACAGACAGATGGGACTCTCAAGGTCAACAGCAGCAATCAGACTCCACAAATTCTTGTTAGAAATGCAGGAATCCAAATTGATTTACGGAGTGAATGTTCATCAGAGGAAGTCACTGAAGTAATTAATCAGTTTACTGAAAAAATTGAGCAGATGCAAGAACTACATGCTGCTGAGATTCTGGATATGGAATCCAGACATATTTCAGAAACTGAAACCTTAAAGAGAGATCACTATGTTGCTGTTCAGTTACTGACAGAGGAATGTGGTACCCTGAAGTCAGTGATACAGTGTCTGAGATCTAAAGAGGTATTTGGTTTTCATACTGTGATTTTTCAACAGTCTATGATTTTTTTTCCCAGAATTCTATGTTTTTAAGAGACAAAGAAATTTGGGGCAATCTCTTCTTTATGATAAAATTACAATTTAAAATCTTTGCATTGTGTAGAGTCAAATAATAATGTTCCACAAAGCTCCTGTGCAGATTTAGAACCCAATGTTATCATTCCTTAATTTATTAATGTCTCTTATTATTATGGTAATATCCATGAAGAAAAAAATTAAAGACTTACTGTATGGATAAGTAAGTACCATGGATATTTATACCATGGATAAGTACCATGAATATTTCATTTATTGTGAGAGGTGTGACATATATAATTGTTTTTTTGTTTTTTGACAGCATTACAAAAGAACAAAACTATTCATTGGATCCTGTTTTTATTAAAGCAAAAAAATGTTATCTTCTTTTGTTTGTTTTTTTCTTATTAGGGCTCCTCAGTTCCTGAATTAACACATTCCGATGCTTACCAAACTAGAGAAATATGTTCCAGTGGTAAGTTATATAAATTTCTAGAATTTGTATAGTACTTGTTTAAAAAGAGTTTGTTTCTCTTTAATAGTCAATGGTTTTCTTTATTTTAGATTCTGGATCAGACTGGGGTCAGGGAATTTATCTTACACAAAGTCAGGGATTTGACATAGCATCAGAAGGCCGAGGCGAAGAAGGTGAAAGTTCAACAGATTCATTTCCAAAGAAAATAAAGGTACTAAAAGGCAGACATCTTTTAGTAAAACTATATAATAAACATAGCAGTTTATTAGAAGTTAGTATAGAAGATCTATACTATAGTAAGATCTCTCTGAAGAGAGAATTGCATAGCTAGAAGGAATCTTGGGGCTCTAGTTTTATTTCTGTATTCTGCAGATAATAAAGTACAGTGTATTTAATAGTTATTTGTATAAAGATTTTTTTTAAATTTCTATTCCTAATATTTTAGTTTGCCAAAATTATTAAAGCAGTCTCAAAGACTCGAACTTATCTCCTACATATTTCTTTTGGTCAAATTAGTGCCTAATAATTAAATCCAAGAAGAGCACATTAGGTAAATGTGGAACTTACACATGAGAGCTACACAAAGTCATAGGCTGTCTTCTGGGATTGGCTTACCCCTCCATAGGAAGAAGGCATTCAGTAATGGTAGGCTGGTGTTTCCTTTCTGCAGTGGCTTTTCTAAATCAGTCTAACTGGGATAAAACTATGTTAAAATTTGTTTCTCTTTTCGTGTCTGACTTTGCAGTCTCTGAAAAAATGTCCTAATTCTGGCTTTTGGGTTATGGTTTCTAGGGATTACTGAGAGCTGTCCATAATGAAGGCATGCAGGTGCTCTCTCTTACTGAGTCTCCCTGTAGTGACGGAGAAGACCATTCTGTTCAGCAAGCTTCAGAATCTTGGCTAGAAGAGAGAAGAGCTTACCTCAGTACAATCTCATCTCTTAAGGATTTGATTACCAAAATGCAAATGCAAAGGGAAGCCAAGGTACTCAAAGAATATTACGCATCTAAAGAGCTTTATATGATTTTTATCAATAATAAGTCACTTTACAAAATAAATTGTTGTCTTTTATGATGTATTTTCACATGAATTTCTATATACTGTTTAAATGCCCCAAGTTGCACACTTGAAAATAAATCTGTATCCTCTTAGGCTTCTAATACTGATTTTGGTTAGTAGACAGGTATCATTTTTAGACCAGTTCTTAAACATGCTTATTTGAAAACTAACTTTTGTTTTTTATACTTTTGTTTTTTATAGGTTTATGATAGTTCTCAATCTCATGAGAGCTCCTCTGACTGGCGAGGTGAACTTCTGCTTGCTCTTCAGCAGGTTTTCTTAAAGGAGCGCGGTGTTTTACTAGCTGCATTTCAGACCGAGCTGACAGCTCTAGGTACTAGAGATGCAGTTGAATTATTAAACTGTTTGGAACAAAGAATACAAGAACAGGTATCAAAATGAAACTTTAAATAAAACTTTAAAACAAAGAATGCTTTTTAATAGTAATGAGAAAATGAGCTATTGATTAGTTTTAGAGTAAGTCTGAAGGTTAAAATTTTAACAGGAACCACTAAGAATATTTAGGAGAAAAATTATTACCTTAAATGTTTTGCCTTACGTTAGAAAATAAGCAAGACTAAAAATTAACAGGCTAATAATCATCCAACTTGGGAAGTTAGAAAAAGAGTAACAAAATAAGTCCAAAGAAAATAGAAGGAATAAAATACCATCATTTCTCATTATTTGCAGTAGTTAGATTCCGTAAAGGTGCTGTGAATGTTGAGCTATTGCCACCAAGGGAAATACGGGGGGCGGGGTGGGGGGTGGGTAGGCTTCTGTGAGCACCTGGTGATGACATTTTTGTCAACCAGTCAATACAGAATCTTGTTTTATGTGTGTTTCTGTTTAAAGACACCCTATTTACTATGTATTGTTGAATCATTAACATTGAACTCATGGCCAACAGCATTATAACTTAAACCTGAACAAAGATTTTCTAAAACATGTATTTTTCTCTATAATGTATCTTTCAGCCTTCTTATGCTTAGGCATACTGAACAGTACTTCATATCTATGCTTGGGGACCATTTTAAACAGCAAAATCACCAATAAAAAGCACAAAAGTATCAAAAACACAGCACTAAATAGATGGCAAAAAGGACACTTGTTTATAGTATAAGAGATGAAAGAAGGCAGCAGAGTGTCACTTTGTTCGACTTCAGCTAGGAACATGCACATGTGGCAATTTAAATTTTTTGCTGTTGTGTGCACATGTAGGAGAGTAACCGTAAGAGCACCGCAAGTGTTGAATTAAGGGTTACAGATAAATTTTAATGAGTAGGCAAATTCTTAAATATGTAATCCACAAATAATGAGGCTCAACTGTAATAAGGAAAAAAGAAATTAGTGAAATGCATACACTTGTACAGTAGAGAGCATAAACACGTTGAAAGTGGATTCTTTGAAAGGTTAATAAAATAGAAACTTTTCTGGAGAATAGGTTAAGGAAAGTGATAAAGCACACTCTTTTAAAAATTAGGAATAGGGCTTCCCTGGTGGCGCAGTGGTTGAGGGTCCGCCTGCCGATGCAGGGGACATGGGTTCGTGCCCCGGTCCGGGAAGATCCCACATGCCACGGAGCGGCTAGGCCCGTGAGCCATGGCCGCTGAGCCTGCGCGTCCGGATCCTGTGCTCCGCAATGGGAGGGGCCACAACAGTGAGTGGGCCGCATACCGGAAAAAAAAAAAAAAAAAAAGGAACAAAAATGGGATTATAACTAAAGATATGGCTGAGATATAAAATTAATAGAATACTATGAATAATTTTACATCAATTCAAAAACTTTGATGAAATGGGCAGATATTTGCTTATGAAAGCTCATTCAGATGCAGCATTCCACTCCTGGATATATATATCCAAAAAAAAACCCACTAATTCAAAAAGATACATGCACTCCAAAGTTCATAGCAGCGTTATTTACAATTACCAAGATATGGAAGCAGCCTAAATGTCCATCAACAAATGAATAGTTATAGAAGGTGTGGTGTGGTGTGTGTGTGTGTGTGTGTGTGTGTGTATCTATGCTCCCATTGTAAGGTGATTGGAGAAATGCCGTCTTTTTATTAGAAAGCTAATAAAACCCTATTACCAAAATCAGACAAAGATAATACAGGAAAGAAACTTTATGGGCCTATTTTATTCATGAACATAGATGCAGAAATCCTAAACAAAATATTAACAGGCCAAATCCACCACTGTGTATTTTTCAGAGACACAATGACCTTATACTTACCCAGGGATGCAAAGGTAGCATACCATTAAGAAAAATTCATGTGACTCATCACTTTAACAAATTAAAGGGTAAAAAACCCCAGTGATCATCTCAAGAGATACAGCGAACAAATGAATGAATGCATTTCATATTTTAAAACACCTTAAATAACAAACTAAAAATAAAAAGGAATTTCATGAACTATATAAAAGGTGTATCTTGCAAAAACTACAACAAGCATCATATCTGATAGTTAAAATGTTAAAAACATTCCTTAACAAAGGGTTAAGTAGTTTGCTCAACCTTGTCCTAAAGATCTAGCTAGCAAAGAAAAGCAAGAGAAATTAAATAAGGGTAGGAATAGGGAAGACCCCTCATCCACTTACATAGAAAACCAAAGAGAATCTACACGTAGATTTTTTAAATCGATAGGAAAGTTTGGCTATGTTGTTGGATGTAAGATCAAGATGTAAAAATCTTATTTCTCAACAACAAACAAAATGTAATTTTATTTATTTATTTACTTTTGGCTGCACCACATGGCATATGGGATTGTAGTTCCCAGACCAGGGATCAAACCCACACCCCCTGCAGTGGAAGTATGGAGTCTTAACTGTTGGACCACCAGAGAAGTCCAAAATGTAATTTTAAAAATAATTATTTACAATGGCATTAAATGGACAAATTCCTAAAAGTATACAAACTACTAAAACTAAGTCATAAAAAAATAGAAAATCTGAATAGATGTATAACAAAGAGTTAATAATTTTAAAACTTCTCACAAAGTAAAGTTCAGGATCAGACGACTTCTCTAGTGAATCCTACCAAATGTTGAAAGAAGAATTAATACCAGTTCTTCACAAGCTCTTGCAAAATAAAGAAGGGAGCACTTCCCAGCTCATTCTATGAGGACAATATTGCTCCAATTCTAAAGCCAGACAGAAATACCACAAGAAAATAAATCTACAGACCAAAATGTCTAATGAGAATAAAACAACCAGTGGAAAAATGGACAAGTGATACAGATATGCGCTCATGGAAGAAATAGAGTATCCAATAAATATATGAAAAGATGCTGAAATAAAAATGTGCTATATAATTCATACTATGGAATACTATATAACATTGAAAATGAGTGTGAAGTAGAGCTGTATGTGTCAGGCAGGATGGTTCACCAACATGTTCGGTGAAAAAGGCAGATTAAAAATGAATACAGTATGATGCCATTTATATAAAGTTTTAAAACATGTAAAACAGAACTGTATATTTTTTAGGATATGTGTGTGTATGTATAGAGTACATGAAAATAACACCAGACTTAGAGTTTGGTTATTTCTTGAGCAGATGGTGCAGAGGAGGATGTATTCAGGGAGTTGTACACAGGAGACTTCAGCTGTATAAGGGCTGTTTCTTAGGTGAAGTGCATGGGTGTTTATTATATTATTCATCATGTTTTATTGTGTGTTTAAAGGATTTTGAAATAAATGTGGAAACTATTATCTAAAAAGTAGATTCCAATGAGCAAGAAGAGAACATTAGTAACATCTTCCCCAAATTTTAGCATGTCATTCTTCTTCAGACTTCCTGGTTGTTAATTTTATTGTCTTTACAACTCTCTTGATTTTTTTTTTTTTTTTTTTACAGGGTATTGAATATCAAGCAGCCATGGAATGCCTCCAGAAAGCAGATAGAAGGAGTTTGTTAGCTGAAATTCAAGCACTGCATGCTCAGATGAATGGTAAGAAAATGACTCTGAAAAGAGAACAAGAGAATGATCAACCAAGCCAAGGTATGCTATATGACAGGCTCATGTGGTGACACAAATAGGTGAAATGATTTCACTTTATTATTATTCAGTTAAAACACACTTCTTCTTAGTCACATTTTCTTCTCATTCTCACATCAGGAAGTTAATCTACATTAATTACTCTAGGGATTAAAGGGGTGTCCAATTTGTTTTAAGAGATACGTATGTGTGTGTATGTGTGTGTGTGTGTGTGTGTGTGTGTGTGTGTCTATACATATATATATATATGTATACACACATATATATAATATTTTTTAAAAATTTCTTTTAGAGTTGAAAAATATTTGTTTACATTAGGGTTCTCTGACCAGGCAAAAACTCATTCTCAGCTTTGTGAATGAAATAGAAAACACTCAGTTATGCTGTGCCATCTAAGCTATTGCTGCATCTTAAAAGCAACAGTTCTTGAATTTGGGAGGAGGAGGTAGTAGTGGAGGTAAGGGGGTTATTGCTCAGTCGCAAGGGAAAAAATGCTGTGTGCACCAGACAGGCTGGTAAGGACATGCTTTAAAATAGCAAAGGACTTTGCTTTTATCTCCTGTAGAGGTTGAAATTGGCTTTAGTTAGCTATGTGTGGAGAGAGAATGATGGTTAACTCTTACAGAATACTTTAATCCAACAGACAGCAATTTTCTGACATATAAACAGATATATTTAATTTAAAATGAATAAGCATTGCCTTGATCAGGTTGTTTCGCCCATTAAGTTCATTATCTTTCTTTGTTTTGAAGCTCTATGTGAGGATAACCTAAGAGATAAAGAAATCCTCAATGGAAGTAACGATTTCTTTTCAATACCTTTTTTGGGTGTGCGAACTGTAACATACATACAAAAAAGTGCAAAATGCAAAAATATACAGTATAAAAACTATTAAATGAATACCTGTGGAAACCTCATCCATGTCAATTATTCCAGAATTCCCCTTCTGCTACTCTGTAGTAATATAGAACACATCTTCTGTGGTACCCTAGAGGGTAACCATTGTCCTGATTTTTTTTTTTTTTTTTTTTTTTTTTTGCGGTACGCGGGCCTCTCACTGTTGTGGCCTCTCCCGTTGCGGGGCACAGGCTCCGGACGCGCAGGCTCAGCGGCCGTGGCTCACGGTCCCAGCTGCTCCGCGGCATGTGGGATCTTCCCGGACCAGGGCACGAACCCATGTCCCCTGCATTGGCAGGCGGACTCTCAACCACTGTGCCACCAGGGAAGCCCCTGTCCTCATTTTTTAACTGCCTATTTATATATTCCTAAACCACATAAGTTTAAGGTTTTTCTTGCTCTTGAACTTTATCACTCTGTATATATTTGCATTTTGTCTCTTTCACCTCTCTGTAACATTCTTCTAAGTTACCACATTTACCTCTAGTTCATTCGTTTTTGTTATTGTATAGAATTCCCTTGTGTGAATATTTCACAATTTATATATCCATTCTGAGGTTGAACATTTAAGTTGTTTCTACTTTTTAGCTATTAAATTCAGTCTCTTCTGCACATTGTTATGCCATGTTTCTGATGCATACATGCATGAGTCTTCTGGATACATACCCAGGAGTAGAATTGCTAGATCATAGAATACATATCATCAAATTTATTAGACAATGCCAGACTGTTTTCCAAAGTGGTCATATCAATTTGTGCGCTTTCTAGCAGTACATGAAAGTTCTGTTGCTTCACATTTTTGCCAAAAGTTGATATTGTCAGCCTTTTGTTGCCAATCTGGTGGGTATGCGGTAGATTGTTGTTGTGGTTTTAATTTACATTTCTCTAATAACTGAATTGGCTTATTTGTGGTATGATTGGCTAGCTGGATTTTTGCTTTTGTGGTATGCTTGTTCAAATCTTTTCACTTTTCAATAGAGGAATATTAAATTGAGCTGCAGCTGGAAATCATTAGAGATTAAAGTGAAATTTTTCATCATATCTAGTGAAGACACATACATGTCTTTGTCTTCATTTCTGTTTAATGTAAAGGTACAAACACCTATACTTTTGCCAATTTTGAAAGTTATACCAGTCTCACATTTGTCATTGAAAAGCTGAATAATTTAAATATCTTTAAATATTTTAGAGAAAACAGGTATAATGAGGTTACAAATTAAATATATCCCTTATATTTAGACATAGGATTAATTGCATATTATTTTTGGAGAATTTATTAGTATTTTACTTAACTAAGTAGGACCCTGTTGAAAGTTTAATTAGTATCACATAGATACATATTTATAAATGTAAATCCTTCGACTCTACTAAGAAATAGTTTTAAAAGCCTCAATTAACATGAATACTCTAAAGCCAATGTACTTCCTGTCTCCTGACATCAGTAATATGAATTGTAATAGGAAGTAATGAACTTTGATAAAATTTTTTAAGTTAAAAATACATTTATGGTAGAATAGAGAAACAGAAGAACAGAGTAAAAATCACCCCTGGAACCTCCTAAATCCTAAACTAATGACTATTAAAACCCAGGAAATAAGTCTCCAGACACATTTCATTGTGCATATTTACCTAAGTTTATATTTTTTATAAAAATGGATCCTGATGTATATATTTCATTACATTTTTTTCATTTATTATCCTTAGGGATTTAAATATTTCACTTTGTTTTCATTGTGACAGACATGTAGCAAGGGTTTGGTATGTTTTTAAAGAAAAAACCGTGATCCAAATTGTTGTTTGGACTTCCCACTTTTGTTATAATGAAATTCCTAGGGACTGTCTGCGAAGGAGGGCTGAACAAAACAAGCAAGCAGTGCTAAACATTGTAGTCAGAGTTACGGGGTGACTTCTACAAGTACTTTGGCTATCAAAAACCATTGGAATTTTTTAGTGTGAGCTATCAAAATTCTGAATGAACAACTATAAGTTCCTATTTATAGTATTATGTGAACACCTCAAGGTTTTTTTTTTTTATTTCAAGTCTTGTATCTAGTAATGAATTGTTAAGTTTTATCATCCTTATATATTTATACAAAGTTCTGAAATCTTGACGATATAGCGCTATGAGGAAAATAGGCGTATGCATGTATTTATATAAATTGCTAACTTTGGGAGCTGTAATCTTTTCACATTTGCTTTGTAGTAATCTCTTAAATAACAAGTCAGTTATTATCAACAAAATTATAAGCCAAATATGAGTTGCTAGATCATATTTTAAATATTAATAATTTTTCATTTAGAACTCTTGGAATATAATATGCAGCAGAAGCAGGCTCAAATGCTGGAGATAACAAAATATTTATAAGCCAAATATGAGTTGCTAGATCATATTTTAAATATTAATAATTTTTCATTTAGAACTCTTGGAATATAATATGCAGCAGAAGCAGGCTCAAATGCTGGAGATGCAAGTGGAGCTCAGCAGTGTGAAAGACAGAGCAACAGAACTGCAGGAACAACTGAGTTCTGAGAAAATGGTGGTTGCTGAACTGAAAAGTGAACTTGCACAAGCTAAACTGGAACTAGAAACAACACTCAAGGCACAGCATAAGCACCTAAAGGAATTAGAGGCATTCAGGTGTGCCAGGCTTCATAATTATAAACCTGTATTAGTGAAGGACTTGGAGTAATTTTGTCACAGACATTGTGCAGATCTTACAAAAATGTAACATTGCATATAATATTTAAATAACATGAAACTGTTACTTATAGGAAAAACTACAGTGGAAAGGAAGCACCCCAAATTTTTCCAAATGATAAACTCATGATTAGGTATTTTGGCATATTCTCTACGTGGCTTCAGTTCTGTTTGAGACTTGTTGTTGTGTAAGATACATAAATTTGACCTTCATTTTACCACCAAGTAATTTGTAGTGATATTTATGATCTCAATGGAATTCATGGTTTAGTTAGCTAAAATACAAAAAATTTTTTAAAGATAATGCTTGTAAAAAGGATAAATTTGTTGGTGTAAATACTGAGATATTCTGCTTGCCAAGGACACGTTACAAGTATAGTCATTATTTTGAACTTTTTCACGCACAAACGATGGTTCTTATGTTCAGAAGTTAAAGGAAATTTTTATTCATATTATTTTGTAACAATAAATTGTTTACAATGGTAAATAATAACTAATAGTTGTATTACTAGAAACAGTTAATTTGACTGAACCACAGTCAAAATATCTTTAATCTTTACATGGTTTATATTTTCCTATTAGCGAGTTTATTTTTTAATTATTATTATTATTTTTAATTAATTTATTTATTTTTGGCTGCATTGGGTCTTTCTTGCTGCACGCAGGCTTTCTCTAGTTGCAGCGAGCGGAGGCTACTCTTCCTTGCGGTGCGCAGGCTTCTCATTGCGGTGGCTTCTCTTGTTGTGGAGCACGGGCTCTAGAGCGCAGGCTCAGTAGTGGCGCACGGGTTTAGTTGCTCCGCGGCATGTGGGATCTTCCCGGACCAGGGATGGAACCCATGTCCCCTGCATTGGCAGGCGGATTCTTAACCACTGAGCCACCAGGGAAGCCCCACCTAGTTTATAATATGCCACCACTTTTCAGTGGAAGCTGTTCTCTCTCAATAATATACTTGGTCAAAGTAGTTTTATGAAAGTTCATTTGTCTCTGTGATTTAGGTTGGAAGTTAAAGATAAAACGGATGAAGTACATTTGCTTAATGACACATTAGCAAGTGAACAGAAAAAGTCCAGAGAGCTCCAGTGGGCTTTGGAGAAAGAGAAAGCCAAGCTGGGACGCAGTGAAGAGCGGGATAAAGAAGAACTTGAGGTATTGTTATCTTTGTCTTTAAATGTCTGTGAAAAAATCCACAGTAATAGAAGAGAGATGTTCCTCTTCCTAAAATGTTGACCTTAGACTCATTATTAAGTATAATAAGTCGTTCACTATGTGTTGAATATTATAATGTTATCTAAAGTATTATCAGGAATTGCTAATGGTATGATCTTCTTTTGTTTTGCTGCATCCAAGGATGCATAGAGACTGTTCTGCTACAGCATGTGTTTTAGGAATTTGAATTAGTGCATATATAATTTGATAAATATGGCAGTTGTGTCTTTTTTAACACAGAAGTAGTTTAGGTTCCTGTTTTCTCCTAGGGAAGGAGAGCAGCGATACTTTTCTGGCAGCAGGAGCCCTTGCCACTATATTTTAAGATGCTGGGCTCTCTCCCAGAGAGGCACATCCCAGCCTTGCACAGCTCACAGCTCAAAGCAGGTTGTACTGCAGGCAGTGCCACTTTAACAGTTCCCCCTGGCTCGGAGCTCTTCTTCTATCCATATAATCCTGGTACTTGCTAGCTCTGTGCTAAAAAACTGTGTAGCCAGAATCCAGATTTTCTGCCCTGTTACTTTTGGGTTTTTGTTTTTTGTTTTTTTTTTTTTTTAATGTCCAACATGGATGGTAGCCTCCAGGCACAGTGAGCTTTCTACCTAGCAAGGACATGTTATTTCCTCAGGTATTGATTACTATTTTTTTAATCATTACAAATTTTTATAGGTTTTGAGTAGTTTGTCCCTAACCCTGCTCTCCTCATAAGCCCTATTATTTTTAGTTATGTGGTATGGTATTGGAAAATTCAAGGGTTTTCAGGAACTCCCATCACATTATATCAGAAATACTTTTATTTTCTTTTTTTTTTTAAACTTTTATTTTTATTTTTGGCTGCATTGGGTCTTCGTTGCTGTGTGCAGGTTTTCTCTAGTTGCGGGGAGTGGGGGCTACTCTTCGTTGCGGTGCGCAGGCGTCTCATTGCAATGGCCTCTCTTGTTGCGGAGCATGGGCTCTAGGTGCACGGGCTCAGTAGTTGTGGCTCGCGGGCTCTAGAGCGCAGGCTCAGTATTTGTGGCGCACGGGCCTAGTTGTTCCGCGGCATGTGGGATCTTCCGGGACCAGGGCTCAAACTCGTGTCCCCTGCATTGGCAGACGGATTCTTAACCACTGTGCCACCACAGAAGCCCAGAAGTACTTTTATTTTTAAAGGTTATTAATCCTAGAAGGAATATACTCTGCTTCATATTTCTTAACCAGATATGATTAATGTTGGGAGAGAAAGTATTACATAGCTTAGCTCTATTTTGTTGGTATTCTTTGATGAAAATCAACTGGCTGTCCAAATAATTACACTCTAACCACTGAAAATACAAGTTAGTAAATTGGATAATCAGTTCTTTTACCAGATACTATCAACTTAGTATTAATAAAGGCACAATTGTATACTTAATATTATTGAAAGTATTCTCCATAATATTAACATAAATTCTTAAATTCAACTTTCTCCTACAAGGATCTGAAATTTTCACTTGAGGGTCAGAAACAAAGGAATATTCAGCTAAATCAACTTTTGGAACAACAGAAACAACAACTAAATGAATCACAGCAGAAAATAGAATCACAAAGAGTGCTACATGATGCCCAGTTATCCGAGGAACGAGGTCGAAACTTGGAGCTTCAAGTACTTCTTGAATCTGAGAAAGTTCGAATTCGGGAAATGAGTAGTACCCTGGATAGGGAGCGGGAATTACATGCACAACTACAGAGCAGTGATGATAGTGGGCAGTCTCGGCCATCCTTACCCTCTGAGGACCTCCTTAAAGAGCTTCAGAAACAGCTAGAGGAGAAACACAGTCGCATAGTAGAATTGTTAAATGAGACTGAGAAATATAAACTGGATTCTTTGCAAACAAGACAGCAAATGGAAAAGGATAGGCAGGTTCACAGGAAGACGTTGCAGACAGAACAAGAAGCCAACACTGAGGGACAGAAAAAAATGCATGAGCTTCAGTCCAAAGTGGAAGATCTTCAGCGCCAACTGGAGGAGAAAAGGCAACAAGTTTATAAGTTAGACCTTGAAGGAAAACGACTGCAAGGAATTATGCAGGAATTCCAAAAGCAGGAACTAGAACGAGAAGAAAAACGAGAAAGTAGAAGAATTCTGTACCAGAATCTTAATGAGGTAAATTGACATTTTGTTTTAAAATATTTTTTAAAAGAATACTGTAGCCGTGTGATCATATAATTTTGATATTGGATTAAATTATTTAAGTAGCTATGTACCAATCATTTAAAAATGAAATCTGTAGAAGTTTACTTGGAATAAAAACAATAACTGTGTTCCCCTAAGAAAGAATGTGATGTGCTATTTATTTTATAATGATTGCTTTTTCTTTTTCTGTCCAAAACTGCCAGCCAACCACTTGGAGTTTAACCAATGATAGAACCAGAAATTGGGTTCTTCAGCAGAAAATAGGAGAGACAAAGGAATCAAGCTATCCTAAAATGATTGAAATGAATGGAGGAGGAGCTGGCTATAATCATGAATTAGAAATGATCAGACAAAAACTTCAACGTGTGGCTTCAAAACTACAGCATCTAGCCCAGAAAGCCTCTAATAGGTTAGAATTTTCTGCCTGACCTTTGGAAATGGCATTCTTAGACAAGCTGGACAGAATCTGTCCCTCACTGTTAGCTAGCCAAGGGTGGGAAATTCAAATTTTAAAGTTAGTTCATGTATACATTAGGAGGTGATATTCTTTTTTTTTTTTTTTTTTTTTTTTTTGGTATGCGGGCCTCCCTCTGCTGTGGCCTCTCCCGTTGCAGAGCACAGGCTCCGGACGCGCAGGCCCAGCGGCCATGGCTCACGGGCCCAGCCGCTCCGTGGCATGTGGGATCTTCCCAGACCGGGGCGCGAACCCGGTTCCCCTGCATCGGCAGGCGGACGCGCAACCACTGCCAGCCGCCCCGCGGCATGTGGGATCTTCCCAGACTGGGGCGCGAACCCGGTTCCCCTGCATCGGCAGGCGGATGCGCAACCACTGCGCCACCAGGGAAGCCCCCTGGAGGTGATATTCTTTAACAAAACTCGTATACCTGAAAACAAATTTCCTTAACATCCTGACTCAGGGAAAGAGAACACTTAATGTAAAGGAGAAGTAAGAGGTGAAGCAGTGTTGCCTGATCTGTAATGTTTGTGTTAGTCAGCACTGCTCCTTGAGATGATATGTTTTGACTTTTTGCCCTTTTTTTTTGAAGACTACAGTTTGAAACAGCAGATGATGAAGATTTTGTTTGGGTTCAGGAAAATATTGATGGAATTGTTTTACGACTACAAAAATTAACTGGCCAGCCAGGTGAAGAGGTAAGACTTTCTAAAAACACTCTGTATAGTATTGAGAGCAAAGATTTAATGGAAATTATATGAATCATTTGAAACAGGCACTGTATTTTCTAAAGAGTTTTAATTTTATCTTTTCATTTATTTAAAATATTAATAATGTTTGCCTTTCCCCAATAAAAGATAGTGAAAGTTTGAGGGGAAACAAAATTATCATTATTGAATAATTATGGTGACTTATTATATTATGAAAAGTTTCTTGAAAGAATAGTCTGTCTTTTACCCTCACCACTCCATGAAACCACCCTCAGGATGCAACCAGTGTGTTGACAATTGACTAATCTGGTGAATCTTTTCAGTCCCTGTCGTTCTTGGCTTCTTTGTAGCATCTGACACTTTTGACCTCTTCCATTTTAAATACCCTCTCTTTCCTTACCCTTTTGTGTTAATATTCTCTCATTTCTTCCATTTCTTTCATCAGTCACCTTCATGAGTTCTGCGTCCTATGCTCATCCATTTTTTTCCTCTAACTGTGAAAGCTCATTCATTCCCACAGCCTGAATTCTCAGTAGACTTAATTATTGAACAGATACTTAAATTGGGCACCTTCTGTGTGCCAGATACTATACTGGGTTCTGGGGCTATAGTGAACTAATCTGATAAAAATCTCACCTTTATGGAGCTTATCTTCTTGTGGACTATGGTTCTATTCTAAACCTTTGTCCTGTGGTCCAGGTTTATATTTTCACTTAGTTACGAGACAGCTTTCCTTGGGGAAACATACCCCATAGTGACCCCTTTAGGAATCTCACAGGCACAATCCAAACTGAGCATCGTCTTCCTTTTCTCCTTCCTGTCCCAAACCCACATTTTTGGTCATGATATCACCCAGTTTAGAGAGTTGAAAGTCACCCTAGACCACTTTCCTTCATTCTTACTTGCACATCCAAGCAGTCACTAAGTGCTGTGCCTTCTACCTCGTAAGTGCCTTTAGTCATTGTCTGCATTCAGGCCTTCAGCATTTCTCACCTGGACTGTTGGCAGTAACTTCCTGATGTGTCTGCCTGACATCAGGATCTTTCTTCTCTAATTTACTCTGCTTTGCGCAGTACTATCAAAGGAATCTTTCTCACACGTAAATTTTGTTTATGGCATGCTCCAGCCTAAAGCCTTTCATGGCTCTTCACTACCTACATTTAGGTCTGTTATCCATAAAATGAAAGCAGCCTTTACTCTAATCTTAACAAGTGTGTTTTAGCTCCTTAAAAGCAACACACTCACACTCAAGCCTTTGTGCCTTTACATGTGCCCTTCCTTCTGCTTAATATGCCCTTCTTTCCTGCCTAGAAGAGTCCTACTTATTATTTAAGACACAGCTCAAGGACTATTTCTTCATGAAATCTGTTGTTCTCAGTGACTTCACATTTTATATGCATTATTTGTAAAAGTTTGTGCTTATATGACCTTTTGCCATTTTGTCTTTTAGCCTACCTTAAGGTCCCCAAGTACTTCTTGTGGCTCATTAACTGAAAGACTAATAAGACAAAATACTGAGCTGACAGGACATATCAGCCAACTGACTGAAGAAAAGAATGATTTAAGAAACATGGTTATGAAGCTGGAGGAGCAGATCAGGTGTTATCGACAGACAGGAGCTGGCAGAGATTATGTACGTCTGTTTTTATCATGGCAGCATACTAAACATCTGATTCTTAGTAGGATCACTGGAAAATTTTATAGGAATGACAGTAATAATAATAGCTATTATTTATTTATGGGGCGCCTTCTCTGCCAGATTTTGGGTTATATATGTTCAAAATCTCTTATCCACACCCTGCCTTGCACTTGAGAAAACTGAAGTCAGTAGTCAAACCAAGATACACTTATCTCCAAAGCCAAGTACTTTGCTACCTATGGACCAATTGCAGATACATGTGAAGAAGTGTTCACATGTGCATTCTGCCTGTTCTTGTCAGTTATTTATCAGTAATTGTGTTCATAACTCAAGTGGAAAATGCCATTAAATTACATATTTCAGTCTAATAAACTACTCTGGGAATTTATTTAAATTTTTTCCATTTAAAAACTACAAAATACTAAATTGCTAGCTCTGTTACCATCCAATATAAAGATAGGAAGGACCTGTAAGACCAACTGTGTGGTCAGATGCATGATAACACATCCACACAGCTTCTGTAGAGACCCACTTCCCTATGTACAAGTTGGGTTTTTTTTTCCCCACTTCTCCAGTGTACTATTTCAGGCACAGGCTCAACATCTGAACCCAGATGGTCCATTTCTAAAGTCTACCAAAAAAACAAGCAAAAAAAAGGGAATTCCTTGGTGGTCAGTGGGTCAGGACTCTGCACTTTCACTGTCATGGCCTGGATTCAGCCCCTCGTCGGGGAACTAACATCCTGATAACCTTTAGTGCAGCGTGGCCAAAAAAAAAAGTCTCTAGACTTTTTTAGTTGAAAGCTCTACTAATCCAAACATCTTCTCTGGGGACAGGCTTTCCACACGGATTTTTAGTTGTAAAGTTAATCTGCTCAGCAAGGTCATAAACTTAAAAGTTAGTGGATATTCTTTAATGTCAGTTGAGATTGGCTTTGAACTTCCCTGTCTGAGGTTGGAAAGCTGAGCATTCTATATCCCTCATAGGGATACCTTTAATATGTTTAATTCAGATTCTTCTTCAGAAACTTGTTCTTTAAAATCATGTAAGTAGGCTCTGGCCTCTGCAGTCTTCTAGGTTTTCATTCAGTGGTGGCCCCAACATTGAAGCCATCATTGCTTCAGAAAAAGAAGTCTGGAACAGAGAAAAGTTGACTCTCCAAAAATCCTTGAAACGGGCAGAAGCTGAAGTATACAAACTAAAAGCTGAACTAAGAAATGAAGCTTTACTTCAAAATCTGAGCCCTGATTCTGAGCACGCCACTGTAAAGGTAGGAGACATCTTCCATCTAAATGTATACTAAAATTGGTCTTCTGCTTTTGCCTTATTTCATCTATCACTAACCTTAATTGTCAGACTAAAGAATTTTAGGTGGCACTCAGGCTGTGTCTCAAGGTCTCTGTACTCAGTCTGTCATTGAATGCAGATCTCTAGCTGGTCACAAAAAAACTGTGGTGAAGCATGCGCAGGTTTGGGAGCAGATGAAGTTCTGTTAATGGTCACGGAGGCAGCACCTTGAGCTCAGGGTCCCACTTCCCGCAGTCTCATGCCTAAAAGACCCACAGAAAGCTAGCTTTTCAACTCCCAACAGAAGCTCTCTGCTACTGTCAGTATTAGAGGGTCATGCTCTGTAAGTGGTAAGCCCTCTGAATAGTCTCTAATGACTAATAATGAATATTGTAGTACAACTACCTTAAGCAGTTAACATAAAATCAAAAAAAAAAAAAAAAAAAACAAGGAAAGAAATTGTTTGTAATATTTATTCCAGCTATGGAGTGAACATAAATTAATGACTTTTAAAGGGACAGAAAACATTAACATTGAAAAAGTTAAATAGATTAGTGATGATACTAATAAAGTAGCTCTGTACCATTAAAAAAACTCAGGTGATAATGCAAAGACAAAAATTTTTGCAATAAATATGATTAATAGGAGCTAAAATCCATTCACTAAAGGGAGGCAGAAGTATAAAGGTTTAGCTTTACTTTTTACCTTTGCTGATAAAGTAGAAAACAGTGATAGGGTACCTGCCATTCTACTACTGCCACTTTTTTAAAATAAAGTCTAGGTTATCTTCCCCTAGAGAACAGTTTGAATAACTTCCTAATAATGTCTTTATGTTTTTCTTTTCTTTAAACATAGAGAATTTATGGCAAATACCTGAGGGCAGAAAGTTTTCGGAAAGCTCTCATTTATCAAAAGAAATACCTGCTTCTGTTACTGGGTGGGTTCCAGGAATGTGAGGATGCCACCCTGGCTCTGCTTGCCCGGATGGGGGGACATCCGGCCTTCACGGATCTAGAGGTGATCACCAACCGTCCAAAGGGCTTCACCAGGTTTCGGTCAGCTGTCAGAGTGTCCATGGCAATTTCGAGGTAAAATGCTTGAAAGAAAATGCATTTTAATAGACTTTCTAAAGAGATTAGTTATTTTCAGTCCTCTCTTTTCTCTGCCCGTTGTGCTCCATATTCATATAGTATAAGACACTTACCATCACTGAAACATGCCTACTTCTTTCTAGGTTTTCCTCCTTTAGTCAGGGATACTTTATGTTATACTATAGAGAGCCTATGAAAAGGGCCCTCCCAGAGGCAGTCAGCCAGTGACTCGGCTGGGACATCCAATCTGGGTTGTCTCTCCTTTTTTTTTTTAAATTTATTTATTTAGTCTTTTTTTTTTTTTTAAATCTGAATAAGTCCATGAATTAGTTCAGACATATAAATAAAAGAGATCATAAGAGAGAAAAATGTTTTTTGAAAAGTTACTTAGGCTGACATACATTCATTTTCTTCGTTACTAAAATAACCCACTCTCACAGCCCAGCTACAGAAAGCCCTGGCCTGACTCTGAATTGGACTGTGCTGTTGCTTTTGTCACTCCTTCTCTGGTAGTTCCAAGCTAGGAACTCTGGTGCTAGCTGGTATATACCCAGACACCTAGATACCTTCTCCATGATTCCTCTCCCTTTTACTTCTGTAGGAGCCAGACAGTCTCAAAGGAAATTTTTTTTTAAAGTATAACCCAATTCTGTTGCATTCAGGTTATTTACAAGTACCTCAAAAGACCACGAAGGCAGAATAAGAGGTGTAATTTATGTTTTTGTGTGCTGGGTAGCATCTGCTGGCTTTCAGCTCCTCACTGCCCTTCTGGACCAGCCTCCATACTGCCAGGGGCTTACGGCCTGCAGATTGTGTCTCCCAGACTCCTTGCCAAATGGCGTCCTTTTTGGTTCTGTCTTTTCTTGGCAGTAGCACAAGAATTAGAAGGTAGGAGAAAGCAAAGAGCTTTCCTTCCTCATCTTTTCCTTTTCCTTTGTCATCTTTCATTCCCTTCATCACCTTATACTGCTTGTACAGGGTTAAGTGCTGAGAGATGCATTGATAAAGAAAAAAGACATAATCCCTGCCTAAATCCCTGAAGGCAGCTCACTTTCTAGTGGGGCATACCAATATGCACATAACTTAGGAGACACTAAATGACAGATCACAGGAGTTAGCTATTAATTCCGATTTCAAGAATTCGGGAAGGCTCCATGAAAGCCAGTTGCCATTGAAGGACTTCACTTTTTCACCCTCTTTTTCTTGACCTCTTATATGTTTATTGTACTTTGACCCTCCTAAAACTGAGCCTTGAAAATAGTTGGATTAAGAAGTCAAACCTGGGGGCTTCCCTGATGGGGCAGTGGTTGAGAATCCGCCTGCCGATGCAGGGGACACGGGTTCATGCCCCGGTCCGGGAAGATCCCACATGTTGCGGAGCAGCTGGGCCCGTGAGTCATGGCCGCTGAGGCTGTGTGTCCGGAGCCTGTGCGTCCGGAGCCTGTGCTCCGCAACGGGAGAGGCCACAACAGTGAGAGGCCCGCGTACCACAAAAAAAAAAAAAAGAAGTCAAACCTGGTGCTCCAGAAAGCTCTTTGGGCTAGGACGGGGCAGGCAGCAACTCGCTACAGCTGGGCTGTGACAGCCTCCCCTGTTCCTTTTGAAGCCAGCATTGTTTTTCATCCCTGATTACATGGCCTCACTCCTTTTCCAGTTTTCCCTGCTCTCTCTTACTGCCAATTTAAGGGTCTCTCTGTTCTCTTTCCATCTCATCTGCCCTTTAGTCTCCATTCTTCCTTCTTTTCATTTCTTCTCACCCTTTCTTTGCCCATCCAATTAACCTTTTCTACTTTTGCTCTTCATCTCTTTATGTCCCATGTACCTCTAAAGCCACAACCTGGTACTGGCAAAAGAAGAGACCTCTGGTGCCTCATGGGAAGCCCTGTTCTTCTGTTCCAGTCAATTTTGCCACAAACCAGGGGACATTTGCATAATCTTAGATTAGGCAATTGTGATTATATAGAAATTTGTTCTGCATTCATATTTAAACGTATGACTTGATTTTTGTTGTAAGTATATGTTTATACTCTTTACACTATAGATGTTCTGTGAAATTTTTTCTTGGGATCTTTTTTAGAATGAAATTTTTGGTTCGACGGTGGCATCGAGTCACAAGTTCTGGTTCCATCAATATTAACAGGGATGGCTTTGGATTGAATCCAGGTGAAGTCAAAATAGAATTTTTTCTTATGTTGATGATGCTCTAAAATTACTGAATGTGTAATACCTTCCAAATAATGTGTTCTGGGACCTGTGTTGTCCAAAGACAAAGCCCTTATAACTAACAAAGCTGGGGACCTTGCTGTTCTAAAGAGTAATAAGAGCTGATTTTTATGGAGCACTTAGTTCACACTAGGCCCTGCTTTTTTCCATGTATTCTCATAATCCTATGATGTAAGTACAGTTACTATTCTTTTTACTTTACAGACGAAAAACTGAGGCATGGAAAGCATTTGTCATTTGTCCCAAATTACCCAGTAGGAAGTGGTAGAGTCAGCATCGAACCCTGACAGTCTGGCTCCAGAGCCCACTCTTTTCACAACTGCATTTAAGGCTCTCGTTCAAGATAGGGTTGCTGTTACTCTAGTATATGAAAGTTTTGATTTGAAATTTTCACAATTTAACAATATTGAAACAGGTTTCTGTTTACCAATAGGTGATATAACAGTTAAAATTCCTTCTCTCTACACTGAAACATGAGGACTTCAACATTTCAGGCAAAAGGATGAGGTCAAAAGCTGGGGAGCACACAGAATTATAGACACACAGCATATCTGATATGTATTGGTAGTAAACCACCTTTACATGTTTTACACAGAGAAAGAGGAAAATATATGTGGTACTCTAAGCAAAATGTTTTTGAAATATGCATCCTTATACTGAAATAGCTGAAATTTGTACCATAATGAATTCTGTGTCGTAAGTTAGCATATCTTGGTTTCAAGTTTTTTCCAGTAAAAGCCAGTATAATAGTGATAAAAGGACTTGGCTGTATTCATCTAGTATTTTTTATCCACATTGCCTTTTCTGTCAAACCACACACAGACACCCCTCACTTCACCTCTAGTTAAAACTAAGAAGCAGTCTTTAAAAAATAAAATAGTTTATTTTCTTAGAGGGGTACACGTTCCAGATTATCAGAAATACTAATATCCAAAGGTAAATGATACAAGCTGTACTATCGTTTCTCTCCTGTAGCAAGAATAATTGAAAGTGACTATAAATAGGAGATAGTAGTGTAGTACAGTATAGTAAGTCTTTTGAACCCTTATCCATTTTGTAGAAATTTTTCAAGGGCTTGGTATGTTTTTTTTCTTTACAAGGTACATTTTGGATTACTTCAGGTGCCGAAAAGACTGACCCATTTTATCATTCTTCTGGTGGGCTGGAGCTATATGGAGAACCAAGACATAGTACGTATCGCTCAAGATCAGATCTGGACTATCCAAGGTCTCCTTTACCATTTCAAAATAGGTAAGAATTTGATGAAATCTATACTAATATACTTAACAGAGAATGAAGGACAGTGTTAGGGCTTTGACTTCTTTGCATTGAAATAGCTAAATGTGTCTTTAGTTATATATTATTTACATAATCTAAAGCTCCGAATCAAAAAGTTTCTGAGGGCTTCCCTGGTGGCGCAGTGGTTGAGAGTCTGCCTGCCGATGCAGGGGACACGGGTTCGTGCCCCAGTCTGGGAAGATCCCACATGCCGCGGAGCGGCTGGGCCCGTGAGCCATGGCCGCTGAGCCTGCGCGTCCGGAGCCTGTGCTCCGCAACGGGAGAGGCCACGGCAGTGAGAGGCCCGCGTACCGCAAAAAAAAACCAAACGGTTTTTGAATTTGTAACTGGTTTCCAAGGGTATAGGAAACAGAGCTGATCAAGTGTTATTTAGTATATATGCTGTGGCTAGACATTGAGAAAGGTATTAACTAAAATTGAGAGTCTGGAATTATAAAAACTCCTCTAAAGTTTGCAGGGCAAGATGCATTTATACATATGCAGCCTTTAGTGATGGCCTCTGCAACAGGCAGTGTACTGGATGGACATTCTGTTGATGACTTAGTAGCTGCTCTGAATTTATCGAAGTTTTTTCCTTTACACATGACTCAGACTCAGTAGTATGAGGTATATAGATTGAGCAGTGTACAAGTGGTCTACCTTTTGAGGGCAGCGTGGTGGTAGGCTGAGTTACTTGTATTGTTTCTGGATAATTGGGATTCATGTTCGTATTTTTAATCTCATAGGTACCCAGGTCCTCCAGCTGATTTAAATCCTGGTTCCTTAGCATGTTCTCAGCTTCAGAATTATGATCCTGACAGAGCCCTGACAGATTATATCACTCGGCTAGAGGCACTGCAGAGACGACTTGGAACTGTACAGTCAGGTACCCTCAGGTTAACCAAGTATTGGCAGCACCATAGTGCTTGATAGACCCGGAACACTTTCTCTTTCTGAAATTCCTTGACCTTCCTCATTAGGATAATCAAATCTTACAGTTCAGTGCCTGAGTTACCAGGCTAGACTTTAGGAATTTAAGACAAAACATGATTTATCACCCTGGATCCCATTCTCAGCCTCCAAAAATTCCTGCTCGTCTCATTGAAAAGATTGATTAGGGGAAATGCACAACGAGCACCAAAGTACTCTGAAGCTTACACAGTCTGCTAGAGAACTTGTTCCTAAGTAATACATCGTGTGAGGCATGCAAATAAGGGATAGCGAGATGAGAGGAGGACGCAAGTACTCTAAGCACTTACTGCAGCCATTATCTCTACTAGGACCTTGTACTCTTACGTAAGATCCAAGGAACCCGTCCCATTCAAAAGACTGTAAAAATGACGTTTTATTTTTCTCTGCTCAAAAACACACACCAAAAAATTTCATTATTAGAAGTGGATTCCCTTCCTTGTTTATTGTGAGAAAAACCTCTTTTCCCGTCTCTCTTCAGTTCACTCCTGATTCAAAGGTTTTGAATCATTTTAATTTAATGAGCTTTAAGTCTATATATATATATATATATATATATATATATATGTATGTATGTATTATTAGAGACCCTCTTCTCCTACTATTCGCACAAAATAGATAGGACTAATAACCAGTTATTTTAGTAGTTTATCTCTTCATACAAGAAATCACCTAACCCAAGAAACTTGTAGTTGTAGGAAACTTTTATTATCATAGCTGGGCTTTGTTGGTTTGAGCATCTAAATTTCACAAGACCCAGATTTTGAAGATGAAAAGATATTTCAAGAGGTATAGAACATTGAACCTGCAGGGCACTTTACAGAGAATCTTAACATTAATCTCACTTAGCATGCTATGGAGTCAGCCACAGTGACTTTTAAATATTTATTAAAAATCCCTTTTAAAAAATCAGGTCTGAATAAGACTTTTTTAGAGGAAAACAAAGCATTTTTTAAAAAATGATGGGTAATAATCTTCTGCCCATCATGAACTAGTCTAAGTCACAATCTAATTTGAAATCATTGAACTATCCTGTTCCTGTCTTATAGGTTCAAGTCAGTTTCATGCTGGCATGAGAAGATAATCCTTTGAAACATCATGAATCGAAGTGATTTTAAACAAATTCCCTTTTGTAAATCAGTGGATCTTTTGTGCTTTTGTATTGTGGATATTCAATGGGACCAATCTGAACACAGCTTATGATTGTATACAAATCCCTTGCCAGCACATATAAACAAACTGGAATTTGTACATATAAGCATTGTGTATGTATTCATGCACAATAATCATTAAATTACATGTATATTTGTGGAATGCTAATTTAAATGATTAAATTATAAACCTTGTGTATTTATCAAATGGGTGAAAAGATTAAACTTTTGGCATTATGTTACTGTTGAATGTGTAGCTTGAGGTGTCCTGCACTTTTCTTATAAGGCTACTGAAGTTATATGTTTCTGCCTAATATATTTGCTACTGGTGATGAAGACAGATAATATCACTTGTAGAGACTTATTTTTGTATAATGGTAGAAGTTTTGAATTTTATGGGATATTTTGTCAAGTACTGAAATAAAAATGACTTCACCATTTTAACTACACTGTATTTGAACCTTCTTCATTTTTAACGAGCCATAGTTCTTGGTGCATGTCTTAGTACGTTCGGGCTGCTATAACAAAATACCATAGCCTGGGTGGCTTGTAAAAACAATAGAAATTTATTTCTATTCTATTTATTTCTAGTTCTGGAGGCTAGCAAGTCCAAGATCGAAGCGCCAGCAAATTTGATGTCTGGTGAGAGCCCATTTCCTGATTCTGTAGACTGCCATCTTCTCACTGTGTCCTCACGTGGCAGAGGGGCAAGGGGGCTCTCCAAGTTCTCTTTTATAAGGGCACTAATCCCATTCGTGAGAGCTCCGCCACCATGACCTAATCACCTCCCAAAGGCCCCACTTACAAATACCAACAGATTGGGGATTAGGTTTCAACATACGAATCTGGGGAGACACAGACATTCAGCCTACGGTAGTATGTATCACCTTATTATATATCTCAAATATGTAGCATTTAGAGATTCAGAAAGTTATCCTAATTTTAGAATTAGCTACTGTTGGGATTTTTGTTTCCCTACACGGAGAAAGAGTTTTTCCATGTGCCTTTTTTATCAACTTTAAGTCTACATATAGTGTTTTTTTAGAAGCCAAATGGGTATTTTCATGATTAATCCATATTTGTCCTATTATATTTAAGGTTACTTGTATCCAAAGGTGTGTCCTCACAAAGCCATGCCCACTAAGATAATACAGAATCTTAAATTTTATTAACCACAATGCAGCAAAATTAAGCAGTATTCCTGCTGTCCAATCCAAATTGAGTGAGATGCTTTCACAGAGATAATATAGATCTCAATGTTATTTCTTAACTAGAGTCCTTCTGATAACATGGCCATCACTAAAATAGCAAGAAGAATAGTATTTGATACTTATTTCCAGAGGATTTTATCTTACCATTTGATATTCTATGATTTACACCAACACAAACAGGCAATCTACACTCTTGGAAATTTCAAATTACCTAAATTTTCCATATTAGCAGCTGGGTTCCAATAAGGAGTTCTAGAAGTTACAAATGTATTCTAAAACAGTTGAAGAGGGGAGGTTGTGGGTGAAACCTTTTTTGGCTAAACAAAGCCTTCCATTCAAGGCAATTCTACTCTTAAGAGAGAATGGAGAAAAGAGCAGATAAACAAGTGCTCTGATCAATCTTATTTCACTCCCATCATTTGACCATCACCGTCCTTATGACATTAGGCCTCTGCAGTCAAACTTGTTAATGCTTCTTAATAATTGGTCTATGGTTAAAAACTAAATCTTTTTAAGTAAGTAAGTAAGTAAGTCTTCTTAAAACTATTCACTAAACATGGACCAGCCCTATCAGAGTTTTAACTTTGTGTGTGCCATGAACCTCTCTAGCAATCTTGTGAAACTATTGTACCCTTCTCAGAATAATGCTTTTAAAGACATAAAATATATAGGATTGCAGAGGAAACCAACTATATAGAAATAGTCAAACTTTAAAAAATTTTTGTGATGAGTAAAGAAATAAGATCTAGCAGATCTAATAACTAACTATAATACCATAATGTCAAAGTAGTGATGAAACTTAAAGATATTTCAAGAGATCTGCAACATCTCTAATGGGATATGAAAAGTATCTGTGATTTTTGTTTGCAAAATCATGAGTACTGCTAATACTAGTGTGGTTTGACTAAATTCATAAATAAAATATTAAATTACAGTTTGAAATAAGTACAAAGATGGAACTTTTTTCCCAAGTCTCTAGATTCCTAAATTCTACTCATTGAACCACACACTTTACAATTTGTAAATGCAGACTATACTCTCAAAGATAATTTTAATGTGAAAAACTCAACAACACAGATTTTAGCTTCACAAATAAATAGAGTTTAACATGAGTCCTCCAGCCTTTTAAACAGAATGTAATATACATAAGGGAAAGTATGTTTACCTCATCTAGTAATAACAAAGTACGTGGTCAAATTACAGGTATCATATAGTTACGTCTCCAGTTATAATTTGAGTTGATTCTTGAACACAGGCTTCACCGTCTCCAGTTATAATTTGAGTTGATTCTTGAACACAGGCTTCACAGAAATTTGACCAGTGATACACTCCCAAGACCCCTGCTTCGGATTACCATTATCTTAAAGCCAGATTCCCTGATCTCAGATTTTGTATTTAAAAAGAAAAAATAAAAAGCTTGTTAACCTAAACTAACAGAACTAGTAACAAACATCCCTAATTAGATTCTGGAGAGGAAACAGGAACCACCCTGAGCCAAAGAGAACAAAACTTATCCCTCAAGGACTTTATTTTGGACTTCCACACAGATGCAACCATGTGGAACCAGATACAAATTTATCAAACAGATAAATATGTAATATTTAGTAATTAGATCAAGTTACACAAGCAGTCTTTCATATTAATTATTTTTTAGGAAAAACAATTACTCATTGTCATAGATCTCAATTTCCTACAGACAGTGCTTCCAGTTATTTCAAATATATTTTCCTACAATATAGCCCCATCACTGCTAAATATCATACCAAAACAATAGGATTCTCTTTTATCCAAGGCTTTAAAGGTGAGTTTATTCCCTACCCACCCATCCTTACACATACATACATTGCCCAACAAGTGAATAATCTAAGGCTTCCAAGTATTTCACTGGGCTTTTTTATACTTGCAGATAGTACAAGAGTTGAACACTCTGAACTTACTTGCCAAGGGCTATGTATGCTCTTAATACCTGGAAATTGTGTTACTTAGAATCTGCCAATTACCAAAGATCCCCCCCCAAACTAATGAGCCTGATTTCCTTAAAGGAAAGGAAACCAACTATATAGAAATTTATAGTTTTCCTTTATCCATCCATCATAAAACTATTGGGAAATTTCTGAAATGCCATTGGATTTGATGGAACCATTCAGTTAAAATATAAAAACCGTAAGTTAAGCTGGCTTTTAAAATTACACACTCAAAAATAAGTACACTGGGAGTTGTTTCGTAAAACTTCATTCTCTTCAATGCTTTTGCAGTTTACAGTGATGTTTCACATTTTAGTTCCTTGCTGCCTTTTTCATTTTGATCTTTGTTTGTATCGGATAACTGGGTTTTCAGGGGTGTGAATCATTGTTGTATAATTTACAGTGGGAAAATATCCATCAATGAGATCAAATTCATATAAACGAAGCATAGTAGACCAAATTGTCTTGATTTGAACATAAGCAAAATTCTCCCCAATACAACGGTGACGCCCTGTAAGAGAAAACGTTTCCATAACAGTCGGTTGAAATTCTTTCTCATGTCTTTGAGCCTGGAGTGATAAAATTTGTTTATCTACAGTTAAGGTGAATAGCAGACATACAGATATTATAGTAAAAAGATGACATATTCTTTTCACAAGAATGTAAATAACTAATAAAAATCCCAAGAGATTTTTAATGTCTGTTACTAGGGGAAACAGCACATGGGTAATTATACAATCATTTTTCCAATTTTTTTGAAACCTAACATCTATCTAGGTTAAAAATAAGTAAGGTTTGAAACATATGATGATAATCTAATTTGGAAATATACTAGAATATTCTTAACTTCTGTCCCAAGAGAGCCATAGTCAAAAGTTAATATGAACCTTCCAATCAAAACTATAAATGCCATTACAAATGATAATGGAAGAAAAATAAATTTAATAAACCAAAAATAGCAACACATCAAAACTTAAAAGGTCATATACATGTAAAAACTGACAAGCTGATTATAAAATGCATACAGAAATGCAAAGGACTAGGATATCCAAAGCGATCCTTAACGAGATAACCAAGTTGGAGGACTTAAACTGACTTCAAATCTGACTTCAATACTAAGGTATGGCAACTGTGATAATGTGGTTTGCAATAAGAAATACGTATTTAGTCTTCCATCTTGGCACAGAGCTCCTCAAACCTGTGGAATTTCTTAAGTGAAAAGAGCAGTAAAGGTCAAAGAGGAAAAGAGCCTTTTGTTATTCATAACAAGCCCCTTTCAACCACAGTTGAGTTTGCTAATGAGTGACTGCCAGGGGAACAAACCACGTGATTAGAGGGTTGGAACTTTCAGCAATACCCACCAGCTTCCAGGAGAGAGAGGGTCTGGAGGTTGAATTAATCACCAATGACCAGTGATTTAATCAATCGTGCCTATGTAATGAAGCCTCCACAAAATCCCTACAGAAGTACAGGGAAGGGACAGGACAGGGGACAGTGTTCAGAGAGCTTCGAGGATAGTAAACGTGGAGGTGCTGGGAGGGTGGCATACCCACAGAGGGCTTGGCAGCTGTGTACCCCTTCCTTCTACTTTGCTCTATGCTTCTCTTCAATCACGCTATTCCTGAGTTGTATACTTTTATAGTAAACCAGTAGTCTAGTAAATAAACTTTTCTAAGTTGTGTGAGCCATTCTAACAAATTATGGAACCCCAAGGAGGGGATCTAGAGAACCTCGAATTTATAGCCCGTTGGTCAGAAAAACAGGTGACAACCTGGACTTGTAATTGGCATCTAAAGTGGTGAGGGACAGTCTTGTGGGACTGAGCTGTTAACCAATGGGGTCTGCACTAACCCCAGATAAAAGCCCGATAATTGTCAGTTTAGAAATGGGGCAGAACTGGGGCTGGAGAACTAATGCCCCTTCCAACTACTTGAACGATCTATGACTCTTTTATTGATATTCATATCATATACCGTTATTGAATTTCTTTACTAAATAGTTATTAAGATCTGAAGTTCCCAAAGGACTTTATACTTTCGTTTATGTATGGAAAAGGTGTGACCAATGACAAAAATGTCATGTCACTTAAATGATTTCTTTGGAAAAACAAATAATTCATAGAATATAGTTTAATCTGTACAAAGTACCAGTGAATGGAGAAATTATTGGAGGAATGAGAGTCTGCCTGTGTTATTTTAGGATCTTAATTGAAATGCAGAGGTTTGCATACCTATGCACAACCTGCCCAAATTTAAAGACCATCTTATCATCAGGATATATAGGCAGAGAACCAAAAAGTTCACTAACAATCCAGAAAAGCTTCTGTGCCATTGGTCTTTTCTGAAATGCTGATTGTCTCATCATATTTAGCCTGAAATAATTGCCCAAATGGTGTGCTAACTCCAATGGTTCTTTAAAACAGAATTCACAAAGAGCTTTAAATACTATGATAAGGGAAAACAGGGTGGACTATAAAGATTAGAACTGATAAAACTAGATAGGTTAGAAGGTAATAGAACATTATAAGGATTCACAGAACTATTTCCTTTAGTACAAATGAAATATTTTTTCCAACCTGCAAAGATTACACTCCTACAGATGTTTGCAGGAATGTCCCTATAAGGAAAGGGAAAGGTATTTGTAAATAAAATTCACATGGATTATTCTGACAGGCACAAATACGTTATCAGAATAAACAAGTGTCAAATGTAATCATCTTACCAGCTCCAAATGGCACATAAGCAAACTTCTCTCCTGATGCTGGATTGTCCTGTAAGTAGCGATCAGGATTAAAGTCCAGACGTTCTACCCATGAGTCTTTAAGTCTTTGATTGACAGTGGGAGAAACACACACCTGATGTCCTGGAGGAATGGTATACCCTGCCACAGTCTACAAATGAAAGCAACACACATTTCACTAGCTAATTTAAAAATATTCTAACAAATAATCACACCATTGTGTAATAAAGCATTAATATACATGAAATATACATATATTTTTAAACTGGCTACATGATAGGCCAGTTAAAAATTATTTTAACTCAAGGTGATTTCCAAATAACACACATTGGGCTGGAATTATATACACAAATTTTAAAAAGTGATAATGCCTTGGGGGTAGGGGTGGGATTTCAAGGAACCTTTCACAATCCAATTTACACACTTCCACACTGTTACAATTTTTTACAACAACACGTGTTATTTTAAACACCAAGAAAAAAATATACTTCCATTTTAAAAAACCCTAATTGTTAAATTAAAATGTAGGGAGAACAGATGAGCATGTATACTGTCTGCAATTATGTAAAAATATTTATACATTTAAAATATGTAAAACTGAAAATTATGTAGAAGTGATTATTCTACTTTTTTAATTTAAAAAATTCTCTTTGATATTATGATATTTCTTTTTGATAAACAACAACTGGGGGCACAGAGGAAAAGTTCTAGCCAGGAGACTCACCTGAGGAGTTTTGGCCATTCTCATCATGGTCATTATAGGAGGTCGAAGTCTTAATGTTTCTTTAATGCAGCGATCAAGAAAATTTAGGTCCTTGAGCTAAAAAGAGAAAAAATTTCCCGAGTTTTACAAATATTTAACACACTTCAACAGGATACAAACAAGTTCAGGGTAACTGGGAATATCTTGTTTTATTACTGTCCATGGTCAGTAAAGAAAAAGAAGGCAAGATAACAGATCACTCTGAAGAATGGCATGGTAAGGACCTTCAAAAATTCACTCATCTAAAAAATGAAAACATTAGCAAAAATCATCAATGTTAGCTTTTTCGAAACCTATACACAAATGTTTAGAGCAGTGTTATTCACAGTAGCCAGAGGGTGGAAACAACCCAAATGTCGATCAACTGATGAAGAGATAAATAAATGTGGTACAGCCATACGATGGAATATTACTTGGCAATAAAACAGATTGAAGTACTGATACATGCTACAACATGGATTAACCTTGAAAACATGCT
Source organism: Physeter macrocephalus (assembly GCF_002837175.3). NCBI lineage: Eukaryota > Metazoa > Chordata > Mammalia > Artiodactyla > Physeteridae > Physeter > Physeter macrocephalus. The sequence goes on from NC_041218.1 coordinate 57,315,122, forward strand.
AAGTGAAAGAAGCCAGTCACAAAAGACCACATATTGTATGATTCCATTCATATGAAATGTCCAGAATAGGCAAATCCATAGAGACAAAAAGTAGATTAGTGGTTGCCAGGGGCAGGGGAAATGAAGCATGACTGCTAATGGGTACCAGCTCTCTTTTGGAAGTGATGTAAATACTCTAAAATGAAATTGTGATGATGGTTTCACAATTATGAATATATTTTAAAAACCAGTGAATTGTATAAGTGGGTAGATTTTATAGTATCTGAATTATGTATCAATTAAGCTATCACTTTAAAAGTTACTAAAATCAGGAATGAAAGAAGAGACATCACTATTGACCTAATAGAAATAAAAAGGATGCTAAGAGAATACTTTAACAATTGTATGGGGCTTCCCTGGTGGCGCAGTGGTTGGGAGTCTGCCTGCCGATGCAGTGGATATGGGTTCGTGCCCCGGTCCGGGAAGATCCCACATGCCGCAGAGCAGCTGGGCCCGTGAGCCATGGCCACTAAGCCTGCACGTCCAGAGCCTGTGCTCTGCAATGGGAGAGGCCACAACAGTGAGAGGCCCGCGTACACCCAAAAAAAAAAAAAAAAAAAAAATTGTATGCCAACAAATTAGGCAACCTAGATGAAATAGACAAATTCCTAGAAAGACACAAACTGCCAAACCTGACTTAAAAAGAAACAGAACATATGAATAGACCTGTAACAAGTGAAGATATTGAATTGGTAATCAAAAAACTTCCCACAAAGAAAACACAGACGTAGATGGCTTCACTGGTGAATTCTACCAGACATGTAAGAAAGAATACCAATCCTTCACAAAGTCTTCCAAAAAGTAAAAGAGGAGGGAATGCTTCCAAACTCATTCTCTGAGACCAGTAATACTCTGATAACAAAACCTGTCAAAGACATAACAATAAAACTACAGACCACTATCCTTTATGAATATAGATGCAAAAATCCTCAAAAGAATACTAGTAAACTGGATCCAGCATTAGGACATTTCAGAGAAGGCTATGGGGAATTTTCTAAAAATAAAGAATCTAATCAATTTAATCTATAGTATACAGAAAATCCCAAATTGTCCCCTTTAAAAATAAGCCACACATACTCAGTGTCAGAGGCAGCAATGAAACTGAAAATCCAACAAACCTGGTCATAAGTTAAGGGAGGCAGATTCTCTCCACAGACTGTTTTCTGTTCTAAGTAACATTTTTCTTGAAGTGTTTTGTCTCTGGCCAAAAAGAAGCCCAACCAGGCGCTGGTAGTTGAGGATGTATGCTGCCCCGCCAAGAGCAGTCCAATAAGCATGCCTGCTACTTCATCATCTGTCAAAGGATGCCCATCCCTAAAGAATGGACCGCACACACAAATTTAACATTTGGAAGACACACTTCATGTCTCAACCTTTATATAAAGGGTCAAAATGAATTAATTTTTCTCTTGCATTTGCCCACCACAAGTCAGAATTTTTTTTTTTTTCCTTTAGGGAAAAGAGACAGACCAATAGAAAATATGATACTGGTTACAAAAGACTTCACTGAGGTTTACTAGCAAACTTTTCACCATGCACAGTACTGGGATTCCAGTAAGGCACAGGATCCCAGTAATTTATGTCTCATCCATTTAAAAAGTTCAAAGGTCATACCTACTAATTTTGCCAGCATTATTACTTTTTAAATGTACATACTATTTAACTATGTTTTAATGTGTAAAAAATTTCCTGCTTCAGTTTAATATGTGATCTGAAGAGCTCTTACTTGTAAGTAGAATCTAGTAAAGTTTGGAGAATGTCATCAATTTTTTCTCCTGATTCTCTGCGTTTCTGGATTGCCTTATAGAAAATATTCTTGATCTCTCGATGAGCTCTGTCCCTGCGTCTGTAATTCAAACGTGAAAATGACTTTAAAAAATAAGGTAATACTTTCAGGCATCAAACTGACAAAACTCAGAACCAAGAGAAAAAAAAGAAGCCATGAAAATCTTATATTGTTAGGGATTTCTAAGGTCTTTAAGGGCAGGAAATGTGTTTTAACATACATATCCCTGATTCTTTACACACTATCTGTGTTCTAACTAAAGGTCTAAAATAAGACTCAAATGATTATTCCTTTATAACCATTTTCCAGTTTAAGAGAAAGCAGAATACTCTTTTACATTAACATGAAATTCCAATTTTAACCAAATTAATTCTTGAAGCAGACAGAGTCACTCTGGTTCTTCTGCAGGATTTAGCATTTGAATAAATCCCCATTTTTCACCTGAACAGAAATGAATCAACAAAGGCACAGAGAGACTACTAATATGCAAGACACTAAACTACACGTCAAGTCCTATAAGCAATGTTTCTCTGTATCATAGATGATCCCTGCTCTTAAGGAGATAATAGAGCTGTCAAGGAGACAAAGAGAAAATTAAAGAAAGGTACTAATACCTCAAAACAAACTTCACAATATACTACAAATTAGTCAAATACTTTCAAACAAGTGCTTAGAAGGGCTGTATCGCTTTTAGGTAGAGTTGAGAAACCCTCCTGAGTACAAGGAATATGTGAGATAAGTAGGTTTTAAAATATGGGAACAGATAGACAACAAATTACCTTTCTAATTAACTGAAACTTACCTTAAATAAGCTCACTGTGTAAAGAAATATCGAATGCTTACAGAAGAATGGAGGCTCATAATCTTCCCCCAATTTGTTGGTTTTATATTTAATTTTTATCTTTGTTAATACAAAGCAAACCAACACTACAGTAATTAAACAAAGTGAAATGACTAAGTATCATTTCTTTATCCATACCTGAAACTAGGCAAAGGGAGCCAGCCTGGCAAGAGCCAGGCTGCGTGGCTAAAACCTCCATCCAAATCTGCATACAGTTGTGCCACCTTTTCATTGAGTTGACTTCTGATTTCCTTTCCATGTAAACAATGGCTAGCTGTTAAAATTATGAGCTCAGAAAGAGCTTCAAACAAATCTAGAGGGAAAAAGATCATTCCCATTACTTTTTCCAAAAATTCTTTTGAAATGTTCTGTTTTCTTAGAGATATAAAAGTACTGTGAAGAAAATGAGAATAAAAACTTAACTCAGGAACCAACAAGATCCTATTCATACCATCAAAAAAAGCCTATAAATATGTGGCTACAACAAAGAGAGGGAAGAAACCACATGATGGGAGGCACCCCACCTCTTTGGACAGCCAAAATAGATGCCACAAAGGTATCTAAAGCCTCACTCATACTCATGAGCCCTTCATCTTGAAAAGATAAAATGAAGATAAAAATGAATGTGGTTAAAAAAAAAAAAGAATGTGGTTATCTGAGTTCCAGATCACAGTATAATAAAGGCAGTAAAAAGGTTATTTATTTAGTGCATATGGGGACAATAATAAGGTGATTTCCAAGGAAGAGCAGTCCAAAGACTGAAGAATGGATTATTCCCCAGGTCAAAAGTGAGAAAAAAACTGAAAAGTGGGAAACTCAAAGGTCAGGAAAAAACTGAAGTCTTGACCATACATAAAAGAAAACTGTAACCACCAACTTGTATATCCAAACATTAGAGACAGATGCATCAGGCAAGCACATCTGGGTGACACTTTAAAAGTCCTAACAATTACCCAATCAATATCCTGCTCTTTAATTCCATGTTCACCAAACGAACTTCCAGTTATCATTTGGCTTTCCAATTAGATTGCCAAAAAAGAGAAGTTCAGTAAATATTCTGGGGTTCTTGGTGCCATAATTATATCTCACTTGTATTTATTCAGCTGGCATTCTAGTTCATGCATCAGCTTCTTGTAGAATAGGAAATATGTCCCATGAACTTTAGGTATATTAAGTAAAACCAGGTTCTGGACCTTTTATAGAAGCTGAAGACCAGACCCAGAATGTGGTGACCTACACAGAGGTCTTACTGCCCTGTAGGCAGATGTTGCTTCCTGCTATGAGTATGACAATTGTCTCTGAAGGCAACAATTACTGCAGTCCAATATAAAAACTGGATTCACAGAATCCAAAGAATTTTAAGTTACATTCAATATACTCCCTATATAATGCGAGAAAGCATACAATACATTTTTTTAAGATTTCTATCGGGAACAGCTAAAATCACACTTTTGGTGGTAGAGTAAGCTTATGTATTTAAATTTACTTTTTTCTTGGAATAAATCATTCCCATACAATATGAGAAAAATAACGTAATACATATATAATTAAGTCATTTAGACTTCTACTTGCCCATTGGGAGTTCAAAAATTTTTATTTTATTTATTATCTTAAAATGACCTTGAGGGCTTCCCTGGTGGTGCAGTGGTTGAGAGTCCGCCTGCCGATGCGGGGGACACGGGTTCATGCCCTGGTCAGGAAAGATCCCACGTGCCGCGGAGCAGCTGGGCCCGTGGGCCATGGCCGCTGGGCCTGCACGTCCGGAGCCTGTGCTCCACAATGGGAGAGGCCACAGCAGTGAGAGGCCCGCGTAGCCGCCCCCCACCCCAAAATAAAATAAAATAAAATGACCTTGAATGTAAGTTTTACATTCAGTTTATTTCAAAATTCAATTATGAATCATTTTTATATTATTCACATAAATGAGCTAAATAATACAAACATTAATTAACCCATTTTAAGGTTTTGCTAAATGAGCAGCAATACAGTAAGTCCCCTACATACAAACAACTTCTGTTCTGAGGGTGTAGTCGTTAGTCCAATTTGTTCATAAGTCCAACAAAATTAGCCTAGGTACCCAACTAACACAATCCGCTATATAGTACTGTACTGTAATAGGTTTATAATACTTTTCACACAAATAATACATTAAAAAAAACACAAAAAATAAAGAAAACATTTTTAATCTTACAGTACAGTACCTTGAAAAGTACAGTAGTACAGTACAACATCTGGCATACGGTGCACAATCACATCTTTGAAAGTTCGCAACTTGAAGGTTCGTATGTAGGAGACTTACTGTAATCACTTCCTCTCGGGTCTTTTAACTCCACAGTAATCATAACATGTTCATTTCACTAAATCTAAGGTGGTTTTACATATGGTGTAGTTTGCTTTTTACACACACACACACACACACACACACACACACACACACACACACTCTTAAGATTTCTAGTCACAGAAAAGTAGACATATTAGGACAAATGCAAAACCAAAACATTTTGCTTACTTTTTTCTCCACTTTCTCCCCAACTTTGAAAGTACTCCTTTGTTTCTTTTTCAATTATAGAAACATGCTGTCTGAAGTGGGCTATGTTAAGACCACTTTTTAACATTTTCTTCTGCTCCAAGAAAACCTTCAAAATATTAAGGGTATATAAGAATTAAAACACAATTTTGTTTTATCATAAGATTCATTTGGGTTATTATAACTCTTCAACACTCAAAGAAAACAATCTTCCGAAAAATTGAAAATAAAAATAAAAATAATTTTCTTAACTACACACCAGATATGGGAAATTTAAAGCATCTATGCATATATCTGAAGTAACACATAGAAGACACTTGCTACGCAGGCCCAAGACAAATGATAAATTAGGAATCCCACTTCCTGCCTTCCTTTCTATACATACACGCTTTCCCCACGCCTGACTGCACGGCTCACTAGTCCTATTCTGTTATATTCTAGTCTTCCAACCAAACCCAGATGCCAACACAATCTCCCAAAGGTCCACTACGCTTTGCTAATATTTTTATCCTCCTTCACATATTCTCCCATCTATTCCCAAACAAATACCATTCCTCACTTACGCTATCTTCCAAAAGTTTAATAAGAATGTAATACAGTCGGAATAAATTCACACTAAGACAAAGAATGGTTTTAGCCCTTTGGGGCAGTTCTATTTTAAGAATCTGATAAGCTGTGTGGAAGATGAATAGATATATCCAAACAGAGGGATTGCCCAAGGCTCTTGCTTTTGGTCTTGAGGAGAGCTATTCATTCGCCCACACCTCCTCAATCCCCAGAAGCAACACTCAATGTCAATTCTTACCTGCTATACTAGGGTATTGGGTAATGCATGGTACCTTCACAGCCAGAGCCCACACCAAGTAACTGGGCTAATTATCTGATTTGCATTTTACATCAAATTGCAGCACTTTAATATTTGACTTTTCGGGAGGAAAGAAATCACCCAAACTTCTAAAGCCAATAATCTCTAGCTCAAAAGAGCTCTTATGCTAAAATTTCAGGTGGGAGTAGGAAGGTAGGAGGCCCTCCTGATGAAATAATGGGATTTTTTTTCTTACTCACTCAAATCAAATCCTAATACACTAAGTTCTCATTGATTCTATTTCTTTGTACAGGAAGCCCTTTAAAATTGCTTAGTCCATGCCAGCAACTATAAGACAAAATACCCATTCTTTGTCAGCTACCCATGGTTTTCCTTCTTTTAACTGTCTCATGATTCTTCAGATTTTTGAGTCAAAGAATAAAGTGCTTCTATACTTTAGATATATAATTTACACTACTAGCTATAATTATTATAGTACAGATTTGTCTTTCTTCAAGATAACAGTGTCACCTACTGGATTAGGCACATCATAGGCAACTCCCTTCCCAAACACAGGTGTTGTCAGACGACTGTAGACATCTTCTGCATTCAAGTCTTCATTTTTACTATTAAAAAGCAGTGCAGCAGCATCACTCCCCAGAAGGTAGGTAAACGTCTTGCCCACCATGGTAAAACTAAATACAGGTCCATACTAAAGTGAGAAAAGTACCCATAGTGATGTTACAAAAAAATCCACAGTGCTAAGACACTCATCTTAAATAACAAAATAATACACTGCTGAAAATTAAAACATTCATAAACCTTAATACAATTCTTCCCCCAGTCTTTGTCCAAATTATATTCATTCAGTTGCAAATAAAATATAAGTAAAACTTTCTACTCTGCATTTTTCACTATTTATGTTGAAAATATTTTCTATCTTTTACACAAACATCATATGTTAACTGTTCTTTCACTACGGTTGATGTGTCCATTTTTTACTTATTATAGATAATTATATAATGAATATCTCTGAGAATATAGATTTTTTTCCCTTTGGTTAAAGATAAATTTACAGGAGTAGCCAAAGGATATGACCTTTCCTACAGTACTTGCTATATGAAGACACCAGAAGTTTATTTAGTTATCAGTATTACCACTATCTCACAAACACTGAATGATTTCATTTTTAATTTTTTGTTAATCAAGTTAAGTGTTAACTACTTTTCAGTTTTCTGATTACTATTGCAGACTGTAGGCACTGGGGATACAATCATGAACAAAAATACTGTCTGTGACTCATGAAACTTAGTCTATTGAAAAAGATACAACTTGATCAGATAATCACATTAACAAATGTAAAACTGCAAATGTGAGAAGTACTACACAACAGAAAGCAACTCTGCAATGAGAGAATGATCAAAGGGAGACTACAAAGAGAAAAAGACACTGAGCTGAGACCTGAAGGATGGTAGCAGTTAGCCTGATGGTTGAGCATGCACAAAGGTCCTAAAGGTGAGAGAAAGAGAGGGAAAGGATGAGATGAGGGCAGAGTCTGGTAGGGCCGAGACCATACAGAGCCTCGTAAGCCATATTCAGGAAGTTTCATCCTTGCAAGCAATGAAATGTGATGGAAGATTTTAAACTGCATGGGAAAGAGACTAATCTGTGCATATTTTAAAAGAAAGATCCCTCTGGCTCCTGTATGGAGAGGAGAGAGGGACAGGAGCTAAAGGAAAGCCAGAGGACCAGTGAGCCTGTTACAGGAGCCTGATGATGAATACTTGGGACAAGGTAATGGAGGAGCAGTGGAGATCAGAAGCAGATGGATACAGAAGTATTCTGAAGAGAGAACCTGCACACTTGGCAATGGACTGATGGATGGAGAAGTGTCAAGAATGACTCCTAGGCCTCTGGTACATTGCAAAACTGGGAGAACAATGGTGAGAGAAGCAAATAGGACAACCAGGATTGGAGAGAGAAAAATCAAGGGTCAGACTTTTAAAATGTTGGATTTCAGGTGCCTTTGGTCAACTAAGAAAGAATCATGTGGGAGGTGGATATCCAGGTCTGAAGATCAGAGAAGAGACCTGAACCAGAGACATTAATTTGGGTGTTATCTATATCTGGCTAATAACTGCAGCTGCAGGTAGAGACAAGATCACCTAGGAAAGAATAAAGGCCAAGGACCAAACCTCAGTGAACCCCAACAGTAAATGGCCAGGCGTGAGCTCACAAATGAGTTAGAGAAGAAGTAGTCATAGAAGTAGAAGAAAAAATGAGAGAAGCCACATTTAAGGAGGGAGTGGTCATCATTGACAAATAGAGCTGAGAAGTCAAGTTCACTGGATTAGGACATGGAGCTCATTAGTGAAGGGGCTAAAAGACAGACTAGAGTGGACTAAAAAGTAAGTAAGTAGGACGTGTGGAAATAGGGACTAAGTACAGACAACTCGCTGCAGGGGGAGGGACATGAGAGGAGACTGAGTGGCCAAGAGAAGCTTTGGTCTTTTTAAATTGGTGACCTTTGAGAACTTTCCAGAGAAAATGGGAAAGATCTAGTTGAGAGAGAAGTCAACTATAGAGAGAAGAAATAATAGCAGAAGGTTCCTGTGACAAAAGAGGGATGGAGAGTTTAATCTCCCATAGAAGGCAAAATAGTGTAATAAAATCAAGGTGACAGCATATAGTGGGCTAGAGCACAAGATTCTGGAGCCAGATTGCCTAGGTTCATATCCCAGCTCCTCCATATATTAGCTGTGACCTTGGTCCTACAGTCAGAGAAATTAACATTGCTGTGCTTCAGTTTCCCTCACCTATAAAATGGGAAGAATAATAATAATGACTACTTCACAGAACTGTTGTCAAGATTAAGTATATACATATATATTTTTTGATATATATACCATGATATATATATATCTCTCATGTCATCATATATTATATATACATAAAAGAAAACAGTGCATTGGCCATCATAAATATAATGTAAGTGGTTTCTATTAGTAGTAGTAGTATCAACATCATCATTAAAAGCACAGACTCGGATATCAGACCATGTATTAATCCTGGCTTGGTCACTAGCTAGCAGTGAGCCCAAGAACAAATTAAATAACCGGTTTCTCAGTTTTGTCATCTATAAAATGGATATACCTGAAAGTATTTTGGTGGAGCTTCAGTGAGATAATATATATAAAGCACTCAGTACTGCATAAAGTTAAGTGTTTTCGAATTATTAATATAATAGGAAGAAAAGAGAATACTATTTTATATATATATTGCTATAAGCAGATTTGTATGTTTGAAATTGGGAACATGAGGGAGTTCCCACTTGATGGTTTTTAATCTCTCTTTACAAAGGAGACAAAGTCATCTGCTTTAATAGAGAGAGGTAGGAAGATTAAGAAGTTTCAAAAAGTGAAGGTTTGAATAGTCATTGTGCTGAGTGGGAAAGTAAGCCAACCACAGAAAAATAATAGGACTGTTGAGCAGTGTTCAAAGTTCATTCAAGGTAGGCAATCACGAAATTAGAAGGACCTAATCTGGTACAAGGAAGGAAAAATGACTATTAGGCTCCCTCCAAGGTTGGATTTTTGCCAGGTAAAGCACAACGAACAGCCAGGGGCAAGGAAATTTAAGGTACTGGCGAGAGTGTAACTGAAATGATAGACCATGGTCCCAAAGTGTAAAAAGAAGGAACATAAAGAAGGCTGATGGAGCAGGAGAAAGTAAGTGGAACAGTGGACTGGACCATCTAATGAAGTCAAAGAATGGTTATAATGGAAGGAGTTGGACAGGCTAACCAGGAGAAGTGGTTGTGGTCTGAGAATAGGGTGTCTAAATTAATACTGTGGAGGTAAAACAGGTAAGAGTGACAAGTCCAAAGTGGCACTGTGGAGCAAATGGCTCAACTGGTACGAGAAAGCTCATCGGGGAGGAGAGGGGCAAAGATTTCAGGGGCCACAGTGCTGTGTGGGTCACCCAAGTGGAAGTGAAGTCACAGAAGACATGTAAAGCAGGTTAGAAAATTCCACAGACGCATGGTTAAGAAAAAGAAGGGTCAATTAGTATCAATTTTAACTATGATCAGTGAATACAAAATTGAGGCCAGTGGCTTTTAAACCATAGTTGCCAGAACTAGATTTCCTCAGAGATCATCCCAGGACATGGAAGAACATAAAAGGGTCTCCAAGGCCCCTCCAGCTCTTAAACCAGAGCAGCTCCAATTTTATCAGTTTCCTATAGTGGGAATAAGCGTAAGATTACACGTTTTTTCAATGTTCTGCCATTTAAAACAAAATTGGAAAAGCACTCATTTCTTTTCCTCTAATGATCTGGAAGACTTACCTTCTCATATGCATTTTCTAGGAATTCAACTGGACTTTTCCCAAATGCTATAGCATGTCCAAGGAATGGAACTGGAGAGAAAATGTATGGTGGACTTTTCTGCAAGAGAAAACAAAACAAAACAAAAACCTTCCAGTTTACATTACAAAACATTCAGTTTAGTTTCATGACTAAAAAAAAAGAAACTTGTCCTTAATATTAAAAAGTTACCAAAAGATGAAGCACCAAAAGTAACTTAACAAACCGCAAATACCTTAGCAGAATAGCCATAGTAAAAAGAGAAGAAACTCAAAACCTAGTATAAGATAAACGACTAGACAAACACCAAGGCGTTGCAATTATAAATGCTCAACACTTTCTAGAATATGCCCAGTATTATTAGTGGCTCTAGGCAACTATCCTAATCATTAGTAGAAAAAACCAGAAAAGTCAAACTATGGTTTCTTCACCACTTATTTCTACTACCACTCACAATTTTAGTCCCAAAATCTTGACTAAAGAAGGTAGGGAAAAAGACAAAGGAACGTGAGGGAAAGAAGGGAAATGTTTAAGAAGCTACACTGATCAGTAAACAGAACACATTTCATGCTTCTCTCAACAAATGATCTAGGTCTATTGATTCTACACAGAGAGTAGATCAGTTCTAGCAGGAACATTTTAGCACACACTATAAAAGGTACTTCAGATGCCCCAAAATGAGACCTGCAGATTACAACATCAAGTCTCCTGGAAATCAAACTTGGAATGATAAAAAAGGATAATACTGCTCATATCTTTCGTGGTCTCAAATACTAAGGAGCTCTACAGACTCACTCTTGGACAATAGCAGCAACAATCTTAAAACTCTAAAGTCACCTTTGTCTTTCCAAAGACAAATAACACTTCCTCAAAAATACCACATGTAGGGAAAAAAACACTGCCGGAAAAAAAAAAAACTGCCTCATGCCTGTTATGGTTCAAACAAAAATAATTTTTAAAACTACTTGGTCAATAGTTTGTATATTCCATTGTCAGTAAAAGGGTCATTTTAAAAGCCACTTGGTTTGTCTGGCTAAGGATGCCTTCATCAAATATATTAAGGAAGCATGAAGCTAGTGGTCAGTAAAGCCACTAAGTTAGAAGATCGGGTATTTTATTAGCATCATAGGAAGGTTCCTACAACACTCCAGCCACTCTCACTCTACCAAACTGAACATAGCTCCTTTCATACTGATGTAAATCGCCATTAGGGGTAATGACACAGCCCACAGGACACTGAACCACACAAGGGTAGCCACCAGGATGACGGCCAGCAGGGCCGAAGCTGCCAAAAACATCACCACCAGGGCCCCCACCAGGCCCGAAACACCCCTGCAGCGGCCAGCACGGCCAACCGGACGCTCAGCGCCACAGCCAGGGCCGCAGCTACCGGATCCGGCCGTGGCCATTAAGGCCACCAGTGCCTTGGCCAACGACCACAATGGAGGTAAGCACGACCCCAGCCAGGACCAGACATGCGGCCACCACCAAAAACGCGACCGACATCGGGGCGCCCAGCAGCAAGCCCAGCAAGGAAGGTCAAGGCAGTCGCGCCCGCCAGCGCCACCAGCACCAGTGCCACTGCCACCCTCCCCCGCCCCCAGCCCCCAGCGCGCCCGCCGCTACTGCCCAGCCCAGCACCACCGCGGTCCCAGACCCCCGCTAGCCCTTCGGTTGCCCTGGTCGCAGCGTCCCCCTCCAGAACCCCCGGGGGTGCACGTACCGCCCCAGCCGGCAGCGGGGCCAGGTGGCCGACGGCGAGGCGGAGCAGGTAGACCAGGCTGAGCGTGAAGGCGCAAGTAATGAGTAGCATGGATAGGAGGTTGCCGCCTGTTACTTGCTCCATAGCCTGCCCCAGCACCGACCTGCCCGCTTGCAATAAGCCCAGCACCACCATCCCGGCCGCCACTCCCGCGTCAGTTCACCGGAGACGCTGGAGGCCGAGGTCGCCCCGGGTCCTCCGAATCGACGGAGGGAAAAGAGCCGGCACACGCGTCGGGAGGAAGCCCCTGCCCGCAGGTCCCCTACTAAATCCAGCCCCACCCCCTACTCCCGGCTCCCTCGCGCACCACCCTGTGCGTCACAGAACGGGGCGGGGCGTGGATCTGGCCGCGCCCCTTAAAAAGGACCGCCACAACGCCGAGGTCTCCTTAAGCCGGGAGAGAGGGTCTGAAGAAGAAGGTGGCACCGAAGGCACGGGTGGTACAGAGACAGAAGAGTACGTGGGCTTAAGAGGAGATCACCCTCTAAGAATCGCGGGACCCCGGAGCATGTGTGTCCGGGTGCGGGGCGCCAGGACACGGCGCCGCGATGGGACGGGCGGAAGGATCTCAGAACTGGGGTAGCGGCGGCATCGGCGGCGACGGCGCGCGCTCTGTGATTGCACCGCGTGCGGCTGAGGTGATCTCAGCTTATGCCGCGTCAGCGGGGCGGGTGGATGGAGCGCCGCCCCGTGCCTGGGCGCGCGAACGCACCGCGTCTGACCCTGTTCGAGGGCCGCGTCCTGGCCGTTCGGAGAGACAGTTCCAAATATTCGCGAAAAGGGAGATTGCGAAAGACGCCGTCTACCCACAGAAGGTTGGGACGCCGAGGTTAGTCCCATCTCACCCCAAGTAAAACCAGTCTAACAGGTATTGAAGTGCGGACATAAAGGTGACAAGTCTTGGTTGTTGGGTGTTCTGCCTTCTCCAGAAAAAGGTTTTACAAGCTAAATTTGTATGTTGTAGGCCGTCGTGACCTACTAGAGGCAACATTTCCCAAGAACGCCCCTTATTCTGACCGTTTAGGACCAGAAAGATTTTGAAGCGGGAGTTCAGTCCTCCTGCTACAGTCAACCTGATCTCATCCACTCCCGTGGTTTCAAAGAAGCGTGTATATAAAATGACTGCCAAATTGAACCCTCCTGTTAGCTGACTGTCACGGCCCCTGACCAGATTCATTTCTTTATTCAGTCGACCTTAAGAGCTGGGTACTGTGCTAGGCATTGAGGATGCAGAAGGGAATTAGAACTGCGAGGCCCTCGGGGAAGGAGCAGTTAATAGCCAATTGCCTGTTCTGACACCTCTGCCTAGAGAGCTGATGCTCATCTCATAGTTAATGCAAAACTAAACTCATAAATCTCCGCCCACCTCGCTGCCAACCTTCTCCTCCTGTAATGCCTCTGTAGGAAGGGCACCACTGTCCACCAAACTGCCCTTCTCCGCTGTGCCTCACATCGAATCAGACACCGAGTCCTGTAATTCCACCACCTTAAAAGTTTCTCCATTCTTGCCACTGCCCTAGGTCAGGCCCTCATCATTGCTTGTCTGCATTACTGCAGTAGTATGCTACCTGGTCTCTGCTTCCGTGCTTGCCTTTGATCTATCCTCCACACGGCTGCCATTTCTTCCATCACTAAAGCTGTGTTGCAGTCGTCTCCAGTCGGTTTCCATTGTTACAAGATGAACTTAAGAATAGGGATTGTGTCTTTTAATCGTTTTTATATTCTGCATTCTAATACATAGCAGTTCACAAAGTGTGGTTCATGGCCTTCTGGAGATCCCCAGGACTCCAAGGGGTGTATGCAAAATCAAAGCTCTTTATAATAATACCATTATTTGCTTTTTTATTGCTGGAATTTGCAGTGATGGTGTCAAATCAATAGTAAATAAAACTTCTGGGACCTTGGCACAAATCAATGGCAAGTGGCACAAAACTCTAGTAGTCATTATTCTTCACTGCCATGCACTTGCAGTAGAAAAAAATTGCCTGCTTCGCTTAAGAAGGTCCTTGATGAAATTGTAAGCATTAATTTTTTTAAAGGTCAGCCATTGAGTACATGTATTTTAACTAGCTGCTTTTTTTACAGAATGGCATTTTTGCTTGAAAGAACAAGTGACGAACTTTGATCCTTCAGATTTGGGTATTTGACAGATGTTTTCTTTGAAAATGAAGTCAGCCTCTCCTTTAAAAGAAAACCACTGGCAGTATTTGTTGCCAGTGATAAAATTAAAGCTTTCAAATAAAAATTAAGAATTTTAGAAAACATATCTACCACTATGAACTTGACAACTTACCAATTCTTCAGACTTTTCTACAGATAAAATTTAGTAACAAGTGGAGTTTGTATAATAAAATGTGTCAGCATATTGAATCTTTGCAAAATTAAGAGCCAGTATTTTCAGAGGTACAATGCGTGATATTACAAGATCATGCGTGAGTGAAACATCCATTCAAAGTACAACTTAGACCAATAGATTTTCATATAACAGAATACAAAAAGTTCATTGATACAGTTTCAGACTCTACATGCAACTAACTTTTAAGATACTACCACTTCTGAAGAATATCTATAATTATCTGAAAAAGTTACTAAAATATTCCTCCCTCTTCCAGCTCTACATCTGTGTGAAGCCAAGTTATTTTAATGTACTTCAATCAAAACAATATAGTTAGCACAATAGATTGAGAGCACATGAGAATTCAGCTGTCTTCCATTAAGCCAGACATTAAACAGATTTGCAAAAATCTAAAACAATGCCACCTCTCTCACTTTTTTGTTTTTGAAAATATAACTGTGTTCATAAAAATGCATTAACATGGGATTGTTATTTTTAATAAATTAATAAACATTTTCATTTCTTCACTTTAATTTTTACTACTATAAATATTTATAGATATAACCCACTTCTTAAAAAGTTCTTTAGAGTTCTTAATTTTTAAGTTTGTGAAGGAGTCCTGAAACCAAGAAGTTTGAAAACTGCTGACCTAGAGTATGATATGTGGCGTTTTCAGTTTTTGTTCTCTGTGGAACCAATTGCATACCACCAGTACTACCCTGCTGTGAAATCATTTAAAATCAAAACCTGTTATTCATTAAAACTTCAAGGTAGTTCCATTGTATAACCATAGTTTTGTTATTTTATTTATTTATTTTGTTGTTGTTGTTATTTTAATATGAGTTTTCCAAGGTGATGTTTCAAAAGCACATCATAAAATGAAAAGGGAGATTGTTGCTTCACCATAGATTCAACCCTACTATTATCTTGCTAGTTGAGTATGGTAATTCAACTTTTTCCTATGTTGCGCATACTTCTCATCAGACCACTCTTTTAATATTATTGAAATTAAACTTGGTTCCTTATTGTGATCTAAGAATGGACTGAAATGCTGGGTGATTGATAAACAAAGCATCTGTGATCAAAGTCAGAGTTTCTTTGTTTAAATATTTTTAATGTTTATTTAAACAATAAGATGCTTGACAAAATAAGCTAGGATCATTTCTTAAAAGTTTTCTTCCCTTTTTGTAATCTTCCTCTTATATATTTGGGAGGGGGAGGAGGATTATATTAAGTTGACTCCTGAATCAGTATAGATTGCAGCCATTTTTCCAAAGAGCTCTTCCCCTCTTTGCTCGGCCCTGAGCCTCTGCTCACTTTCCCATAATTCCTTAGTAAGATGATGCTCTCTGACAGAAAGGATGTTCCCCTTAAAATACCCAAAACCACACTATCAACATATGACCTTACCTTTACAACTTTATTGAAGGATTATAGGTAGCAAAATAAATTTTAGTACCCAAGAGAAAAACTAAAACCAGATGCTTAAATATGACTATTTCTAGAGTCACAGGAAAAGAACAAAACAAACATTTCATGGGGACTGGGGGATCCCCTTCATGGACACAGAACAGTATCTGGTTGTGTTTAAATTTACTTCTCTGTTACTATGTGAAGGAGCTTTCTTTAATCCCTACTGTAAAAAAAAAATCTCCATTTAGGAGGACTCCAACCCATACCCACAGAGATTTGTTCTACCCTAGGAATCACAGCCCAACTCACACACAGACTCCATCCCCGCTGCAGAGGATGGGGACACAATTTACAGGAGACAAGACACAGTTCTCCAATACATTTCCCTAAGTCTGAGTTTTTCAGTAAGAGGCAGTTAAGCAAAACCATCCCATTTGGCGCCTCGAGTCTAGGCCCCTCAAGTCTCTACACCAGTGAGAAATGAAATGTACACCTTCATTCTTCCTGTAGTTTTCTGGTAACTTACTGGACCAAACACACACACACACACACACACACACACACACACACACACACACTCTCCAACACACTCTCCAAGGACAAACGTTTCTCAACTCTGGGACAATGGAAGAGAAACATTTTCCTAAATGATATTTCTTAATCATTTCTGGCTAAATTTACACAGATTTCCCTGCCCTTAGCAGAGATGGCCACTCTACATGATTACACAGAGAGAAGGCGTTTCCCATTGTTCACACCAGCATTATTCGCCATAACTAAAACATGGAAGCATCTCAAATGTCCATCAGTGGATTAATGGATAAGCAAAATGTGGCATATAGATACAATGGAATATTTTTCAGTCTTAAAAAGGAAGGAAATTCTGCCCTTTCTTCACCTGCCACTAAGGTGTTCGGTCCTGAGGAAGCTAAGTCTGTGCTGGGGTGAGGCCCTCACTTCACTGGCCTAGCACCACGCCCAGAAGTGCCCTCATTCTTGGCATGCCCAGCAAACTGCGTAGGAGCATGAGAGACCGATGGAGGAATGTCTCCTAACAATGCCCGCCCTTTATATAGCTTCTGTTATGGAATGAATGTTTATGTGCCCCCAAAATTCTTATGTTGAAGCCCCATCCCCCCATTGTGACTGTATTTGGAGATGAGGCCTGTGAGGAGGTAATAATAGTTAAATAAGATCATAAGGGTGGGACCCTAATCTTGTAGGGCTGATGTCCTTATAAAAGAAGATGAAGGTATGTCATCTTCTTGCTCTCTCCATTATGTGCGGACACTGTGGAAGGCAGCTGTCTGCAAGCTGGGAGGAGAGCTCTCACCAGGAACCAGATCAGCCATCATCTTGATCTTGGGCTTCCCGGCCTCCAAAACTATAAGAAATAAATTTCTATTGTTACACCCAATCTGTAGTATTTTGTTATGGCAGCCCATGCTGACTGATCTACTTCTTATCAGGATAGTTGTTTCAGCACAATTCTCACCTACCCCAGGCAGCCTGTCCTGGCATTATGATTTAGGTATTCCTGCTCTGTGTTCTCATAGTGCTTTCTTTTTATCTCTGTTCTGCTCTGTGTTCTCATAGTGCTTTCTTTTTATCTCTGTTCTAACACAGGTCACACTCTAGGTATTCATTCATTCATTCACTTGAATATAAAATATATGTATTTAATGAGCTCTTACCGTATGCCAAAGCACTCATCTTGGTACTGGGTACAAAGTTGCAAATAAAAAGTCTTTCTTCTCATGGAGCTAATAAACACATAAACTTAAGTTTAAGATAAGCAGGGCAGTTTGATTAAGAAAGACTCGGGAGAAAGGAGCTACTTTTAATTTGGGGTCAGGGAAGGCTTCGTTAAGGAGGTAACGTTTGAGCTGAGACCTGGATACTGAGAAGGATAAGTCCACGAGAGAATCAAAAGGAAGAGTGTTCTAGGCAGAAGGAACAGCAAGTGCAAAGACCCTGGGTTAGGAATGGGCAGATTAGCTTGTTCAAGAAACAGAATAGATAGCAAATGTGACTGGGCATGGTAGGTGAAGGAGAGAAAGGTCAGCACCATAGCCACAGAACCAGATATGGAGCTTTTTGCTATGGTGCGTGTGATTTAATTTAAATTAAAATTTTTTTCAATATAGCAGTGTGATATTATGTGTTAGTATATGTGTGGGCAATTGCCACAATATGGAATATAACTCAGGATGGTCAGCTAGAATTTGACTCAGGAAGGTCATATCAGAGGCAACTACTAAAAGCTAGATACCAGAGGCTTTGCAAATTTGCATAGTGAATGTTAGAAATGTGTTTTCATTGGTAAAATTATAATATGTAAATATAGAATAAAATGCTAGTTGTTAGAAATGGGTTTTTAATTGAAGATATTAGTGACATTTTATATATATATTGTACTGGCTAAAATATTTCAGAGATACTCCTGAGTATACAAATTTTATCCAAAAATCCAATTTAAAAAATAAGCAAAGGACTCAAATAGACACTTCTTCAAAGAAGATATACAAATAGCCAATAAGCATATGAAAGAAATGCTCAACATCGCTAATCATTGGGTAAATGCAAATCAAGTTCACAATGATATACTACTTCATATCGATTAGAATGGCTATTATCAAAAATACAGAAAATAACAAGTCGTACCAGGATAAGTGCAGTCTTGTGCCCTTCTGGTGGGAATATAAAATGGTGCAGCCATTTTGGGAAACAGTATGGTGATTTCTCAAAAAATTAAACATAGAATTACCATATGATCCAACAATTTCACTTCTGGATATATATCCAAAAGAACTGAAAGTTGGGACTTGAACAGACTTTTGTACACCCATGTTTATAGCAGCATTATTCACAAAAACCAAAAAGTGGAAGCAACTCAAGTGTCCATTGACAGATAAATGGATAAACAAAATACGGTGTATATATACACAATGGAATATTATTCAAGCTTTAAAATGAATGAAATTCTGTTACACGCTACAACATAGATGAACCTTGAAGACATTACGCTTAACGAAATAAGCCTGACATAAAAAGACAAATATTGTATGATTCCACTTCTGTGAGATACCTAGACACAGAAAGTAGTATGTGGTTACAAAGGTTGAGGAGAAGGGCAAAAGGGACAGTTATGGTTTAATGGGTTTGGGGTTTCAATTTGGGATGATGAAAAGTTATTGAGGTAAATGCTGGTGATTGTTGCACAACAGTGTGAATGTACTTAATGCCACTTAAAAATGGTCACGATGGTAAATTTTATGAGTGCTTTACTACAATTAAAAAAAAAAAATTCCATCCAGCCCCATAGCCTGTTCTGTTAAGGATGACTCTCCAGGCTCAATCCCTAAATTGTCATTTGTCCAGCTAAGGATTTGGGATTCTGGTTGCCTAAAATAGACTACGAGGTTAACTGGATCTTGCCTCTAGTATATTGTCACATTTGCCTCCAGTATATCTTTCCTGAAAGGTGTGGTTAGAATACTAAAGCTGGGACTTCATTGCACTTACAGAACATATTACATAACTTTGTGTGTGTGTGTGTGTGTGTGTGTGTGTGTGTAAGAATTGTCCAAGCAAGTGCTTCATTGATAGAGTGAGGTGGGGGAATGTAACTAACCCTCACTCACCTGAAACTGTTGATGGCTACCCCTGTCTACCAAAAACAAAACAAAACAAACAAAAAATTAATATTCCTGACAATATTGGTACACTGAGCAAGATTATGTTCAGATAAATTTCAAAAGAAGTGAGAACTCTAATTTCTGTAAGAAGCCGAACTTTGAAATGTGGAAAATAACACATGCATGCTAGCTAGTATGCTTTTGGGTATGTGTTCTATAAAGCAGGGGTCTCCTACCCCCAAGCCGAGGACTGGTAGCCAAACTGAGGACTGGGCCGAGGACATGTTAGGAACTGGGCCGCACAGCAGGAGGTCAGTGGCAGGCGAGCAAGTGAAGTTTCATCTGCCGCTCTCCATTGCTCCCCATCGCTCCCATTACCACCTGAACCATCCCCCTGCCTCCGCCCTTGGAAAAATTGTCTTCCACAAAACAAGTCCCTGGTGCCAAAAAGGTTGGGGACCACTGCTATAAAGGATGGGGGATAGTTAGAAACAAACTCATGTACCTAACTGTCGAAAAGCTGTAGTAACTGGTGGTGAAAGCATTGTGCTAGTCTGACTTTGGGAAGGCTTAATCACCTCTTCTGTGTTTAGGTTGAGGTTAAAGATTTAATGAAGGAAGAAAGAATGTTGCCATAGTTGAGGCTAGAATGCATAGCATAAGTGGAAAGAGAATAATGTGGAAAAGTGAAAGTAGCCACATTCATCCACAAGCAGAGCCATTGCCTAGGGATATGACAAGATTATTTTCTGAGAGACTATCAGCAAGAACACAAAAATTAATAGAGTGAGAATTCGACAGAGGGCACAAAGTTGCAAAGTGAGGACATTAAGGTTTACACAAGGCTCCAGTTACAAACTATAAAAAAATAATTTGCTCAAGACAAGGAAAAGTAGGATGGAGTTTAGTTACCCAGAAAAGACCTAAAGGAGGAGACATTGTTCTGTTAATAGGGTATATTTAGGACCTTAAGCAGCCACCACCATATGGGAGACTGAGAAGAAACTTAAAAGAAACTAAGGTCCTCAAAACGAAGGGAGAAAACTTCAGCTAAGTCATCCTGCTTTTTGGTTCTTGCAGGAAACACTGGCCCAAAGCCAATATTATTATAATTTTTTTAAGCAAAGAGATGGAAAAGCATTCCAGGAATGATATACATAGAAACTAGAAGTTCTGCTTCTATTTAGGATGAAGAAAACCACATAAGAACATTGCCCCCTTCTTAAATCCAAACTTCAGGGGAAACAAATTTTCGAAAATCATAGCTTTTTGAAACCATTAGAGAGCCATGGTTGCAAGGTAACCAAGCAGACTGAATTTAAGTATTGACAGACTCCTCTGAGGAGAGATGTGACTCTTGAACCATTTCAGTTTTGGGAGAGCCAAGAAAAATTAAGTGGTCACCATAGAAGCATGTAAGAGTAATGTGTTAACATTATTAAAATGAATTTCTTAGGACCAAGCTATTTTTGGTCAAATATAACAGAAAATTCGTCAAGAGAAAATTTGGATTAAAATAAATATTAAAGAGAATTCTTTAGGCAGGAGGAAAATGATTCGAGACGGAAGGATAGAAATGCAGGAAGGAATGAAGAACACTGGGAGAAATAATTGTATATATGTGCATATATATTGACTTTAAAAGCAACAATTATAAAGTTAGCCAATTTAAATATGGAATTAAATGCATGATAACACAAGTGAAGAGGGGAGAACACACATTAAGGAGTTTTAGCTCTTGCATATTTGCTATATGTATATTGTGATTTCTAATGTAAACTCTAAAAGAATAGCAATAAAATTAATAGAAAAAAGAATTAAAATGATTGGTAAAATTAAGACAGATCAAGAGAATAAACACAAAACAGATGAGACAAATAGAAAACATATAGCAAGATGGTAGATATAAAACTAAATATTTTGAGTGAAGTCAGTGAAAATGGCAGTCAAAAGTTCCTAAAATTCTCCCCTCAAAAATAACAAGAAAACAGACCCCAAAAATGTCAGAATCAATTTTTTCAGAACTCTGAAAATTAACCAAAGCCTGTCAGCAATCCATGGAGCATTTATTTATTTATTATTTAAGTTTATTTATTTATTTTTTGGCAGCATTGGGTCTTCGTTGCTGCGTTGAGCGGGGGCTACTCTTTGTTGCGGTGCGGTGGCTTCTCTTGTTGTGGAGCACAGGCTCTAGGCGCATGAGCTTCAGTAATTGTGGCACTTGGGCTCAGTAGTTGTGGCTTGCAGGCTCTAGAGCGCAGGCTCAGTAGTTGTGGCGCACGGGCTTAGTTGCTCCGCGGCATGTGGGATCTTCCCGGACCAGGGCTTGAACCCGTGTCCCCTGCATTGGCAGGTGGATTCTTAACCACTGCGCCACCAGGGAAGTCCCATGGAGGATTTATTAAAGAAAAGCCGCTGTAGGAACTTCCTACAACTAAAGAGCCTGCCCAGCGCAACCAAATAAATATATTTTTTTTTAAAAAAAAGGAAAAGCAGCTGTATCTTGATAAGAACAGCAAGCTTAGTGGTGTTTTAACTTACTCTGCTCCCCATCCTCCCTCTGCAGTAGCTTTGAAAACTAACCACATGCATTTATGGTGAAAACCAGCTACCTTAACAGTCAATGGAGGGAGCAAAAGGATTTACATTGGTGAAAACCCTATTAATATAGACTTACATAGGTGTAAATCTTCATGATCTTGGATTAGAAAATGGTTTCTTATATGTGACACCTAAAGCACAAGCAATAGAAAAGTAGATAAATAGGACTTAATCAAAATTTAAAACTTTTATACTTCAAAGGACACTATCAAGAAAATGAAAAAGCAACCCACAGAATGCGAGAAAATTTTTGTAAATCATACATCTGATAAGGGACTTGTATCTAGACTACAAAACGTGCTATTACAACTCAATAAATAAAGACAAATATAACCCAATTTAAAAATAGGCAAATAATCTGAATAGATAATTCTCCAAAGAAGATATACTAATGGCCAATAAGCACATTAAAAGATGCTCGGGCTTCCCTGGTGGCGCAGTGGTTGCGTGTCCGCCTGCCGATGCAGGGGAACCGGGTTTGCGCCCCGGTCTGGGAGGATCCCACATGCCGCGGAGCGGCTGGGCCCGTGAGCCATGGCCGCTGAGCCTGCGCGTCCAGAGCCTGTGCTCCGCAACGGGAGAGGCCACAACAGAGGAAAAAAAAAAAAAAAAAAAAAAGATGCTCAACAGCATTAGCCATGAGGCAACTGCAAATCAAAATCACAATGAGAGGATAAAATGACGCAGGGGGCGGAGTGAGGTGCAGTCGTTCGCCTAGGCTTCAGCCCGGCTTCTGGAGATGAAATGATGTGATTCCTGGGATTTGCTTCAAAATAATCTGACCTATTGGAACATTCTGTGAGAGAAGCTCAGAAGAGCCAGCTCTGTGCCTGTGGATGTCATGTGGCATAGGATTTGATGCTTTCAGTGGTTATGGAGAATAGTGGTCCTTTTTGTTCTCAGTAAAGTTTGCAAGTAATGATGTTTTTCTTCCAGTGAGCATTTGGGATCCCGTGCCCCTTGCAGTGGAAGTGTGGAATCCTAACCACTGGACTGCCTGGGAACTCCCAGTACTAGACCTTTTGGAAGGAGTTGGAGAGTAGGGGTAGTGGCTCAGAAAGAGCTTCTCTTTCAGAAATGTGGCTGCTAAGCCCCAGTTCCTGTGATACTTGTGCTTGACAACCACAAACTTCAAAGGTGGGAGTCAATCATTTTGACAAGTAAGTCTCCTGAAGGGAACAGCTAGCAGGAGCTGAACCCTTTTTCCATTTGGTCTCGTGGCAAAGGCAGAGATCACACCAGCAGCTCCACACAGTATGATGTGCTCACTAGTGCCCTCTGAACAGTCTTCTGGTACCTCTCTCTTGCCTAAAGACAATGCCCCATTTTCTTGGGATCCCTTGGATGAGGATGGATTGGATGACTCCTTGCTGGAGATGTCTGATGGAAAAGATGATGGCCATTTCAGTTTCATGGAGGAAGAGATTCAGGAGCTCTTGAAGGATGATGACCTATCAAATGAGCACTTTTCTTGGGGAGGAGGCTTGCCTAACGATGACAGCAGGAATGTTGAGAAGGGAGGGAAAGGGAGTCAAATTCCACTAGATACTCCCCAAGAGAAAAATTCATTGTACAGCTTGGGACCAGAAGCTGAGACCTCTGGCCTCTTCAAACTACCTCAACTAAATACATCAGTTGGTCATGGACCAACTCCTACTAAATCATTGAACAGACACTTTGCACTAGAAAAGAATCTTATAAAAGTTACAGTTGCACCATTTGATCCAACAGTTTGTGATGTTGCACTTGATAAGGACAATACTGATACATCCGAAGTTACTGAAAAACCCTCCTCCCTTGGAGAAGAGATGAGAGACGATGGTCTTAGCCTAAATGAGAGCACAATTTTCACAGAATCTGAAGGGATCAGCTCCAATAATTCTGCCTATGATGGGCCCCCACTCCCTTCTTCAAACAGTAACTTTCAACAAACTGTCTCTGATAAAAATATGTCTAACAGTAAGAAACCTACACCTGTAACCTCTCAGATATTGAACCATTCAGAGACTCCTTCTAATACGGGGTCATCCTGGAGAAATGGATCACATAAATCAAGTTCTGAAATGAGGTTTCCAGTTGTTTCCAGTTCATCAAACAAAGATGTTCTTGACAAGGATTCTGGGAAGCTGAAGGTCCATGAAAAAAGACGAGGCAAAGTCATTCCTGTTCTGCAAACCAAAACAAGGACTAATATTCTGACGTTTTCACCATCAGATCTAGAAAAGCAGAAGCAAAGTTATCTCAGGAATGTCATTGCTCATATAGAAGACCCAGTGGACTCTAACCAAGGTACCCTGGGGGAGCTGTGTGCCTTGATGGATCACGTTCATCACATGCAGAACCCAAAATGGTAGCATCCTTCGGACCTCACCAGGTGAAACTACGCCCGGTTCCAACACAAATCTCTGCAAAGATACAGTCTGACTCAGTGGGTTGACGGGAACATGCAAAGCCACCATTGGTTCCAGCGTCTACCAGATTTCCTGTACAGTCCATTTGTCTCCTCCCATCAGCAGTGAAGGTCCCTATCCAGGGTCCTGTCCAGAGTAGCATCTCATCTTCTGCTATTTTGTGCTTTGTAGATTTTAAAATTTATTTTTCATAACATTTTTATTTAAAGAACTTGTCACCTTTTGGAAATGCCCATTGCTGACTTGAAATTTTTTGTATAAGGTCCTTCCTGTTTGTGTGTGTCTATGCATTTAAGCGGTGTTGAGTTGATATAGTTTTAATTTTTTAATTTAAATTGAAGGTGGCTGCCGCCTGAAAGCCAGCATTAAGTCAAAACACCCAGGCTCAAGCAAAACACCCACCTCTGTGCAGAGGTGAAGTCTACTTCTGGTTCCCAAAAGAAATCATCTTTTAATCTCCTATGAGGAAGAGATTCTTTATCAGGCTGCAAGCCAGTGTTAATTATTGCTGGTGACTTATAAATGGATACAAGTCACTTTTAGCAACCCCCCTTATTTTTTTATTTGAATCTCCGAATACCTGTCAGTATTTTAAAAGTTGGTAATCCAGGACATCTGAAGTAGTTGAAAGGACAAATTAAAAGCGTAGGGCTTCCCTGGTGGCGCAGGGGTTGAGAGTCCACCTGCCGATGCAGGGGACATAGGTTTGTGCCCCGGTCCAGGAGGATCCCACATGCTGCGGAGCGGCTGGGCCCGTGAGCCATGGCCGCTGAGCCTGCGCGTCCAGAGCCTGTGCTCCGCAGCGGGAGAGGTCGCAGCGGTGAGAGGCCCACGTACCGCAAAAAAAAAAAAAAAAAAGTGTAAATCTTCTTTTTGTACCTACTAGCTGCCTTTATTTTTTGGCTTTTTTTTTTTCATTCTTCATTAAATTTATTTTGCACAATAGTGTTTACAAATCTTGTACACCTTAACTCTAATAGAAGAATAGCAATAACAAGCCCTGTTGACTAACAACCCCTGTTGATGACTAACAACCCCTGTTGATTTGCAGTCTTGTGACTGTTTGCCTTCTCTGCCTTTCTTCAAGGATTTTCCTTCTTTTTTCCCCAGTGACCTTAGGGCTCTACCAGCATATTCCTTTATCCTGTTAGACATAGATATGCCTCTTAAGAAAAGCCTTACTGTACACTTTATTGAAGAACCACCTACCCAGAGTCTTGACTCTAGGACAGGCCAGAAAGCAGTGCTATTGAGAGGTGTCAGTTGGTCTTCAGTTTCATCTGCTGAACCCCAACTTCAAGTATGAGTTGACGTGTTAGTCAGTGAGCTTCCATCCTGTGGGAAAGTCTTTGGAGAAGCTGTCCTTTGTCTCCATTATTAGTTAATAAGAGGTGCCTTTTGATCCAGGATGTTACCATCTCCTTACTTGGTCAAATCTCTGATGTACAGTTTTACAAAACTACTAAAGTGGATCTAAAATAGTTTTGATTAAGCCTGTGCTCAAAGCATTACCTGATCTTGAGGGTAATGCTATGTGCAGCTATCTTAATGGATGTCTTAGGAGTTTGTTATTCTCTTTACAGACAGCTCTAGACACCTCTTGGGAGATTTTGCAGTCTGGCATTTGTGCTGCTGTTCACTCTCTGTGAAGGCTGTACCTAGTTGCTATAGCACAGCCTGTGATACTGGTCTCACTGCCTCTGTCTGGTTTTGTTCTTCCATCAGCCCCATCTTTGTATGCCAGTAACCCATCTTAAACATCCTACCCTGCTTTAGAAACTGACTTGGGAGAAACTTGGTCATAGTTACCAGTAAACTTAGATGGACATCCCTAAGTGTTAACTATTTCTATCCAGTCAAGGATTCTCTTTTCCTTCAACATTTGGTTTAGAGTCTGGGACCAAAATGCAAAGGGGAAGTTCTGTTCAAAGGCAAGAGTCAAAATCTGTTATTTCAGTTGGCATTGCCTATATCAGTCACTTCTCCAGGTTTCCGTAAATTAGCTTGATGGAGTGCGACAGACAAACATCCACCTTTGGAACTATAGCATAGTTAGAATTCATTGTTGCTGGAATAATTAGCATTGCAGTTGTCTTGTTCCCCACAGATAACCAAGAAGTAAAGGGCCAGACTTTTGCTTAGGCAAAAGTCTAAGACTCATGTTCCTGCCTCCCTGGTACAGGAGGGTTTAAGACTGATGTGTAATGGGAGCATCGCCTTTGCCAAATCCAATGAGTGACGGGTTAATGAGAAAATGTGACAATCACATTTCGTCTTTGCTCAAATAATTGTTTTTCCAAAGCTTTAGCAGCTTACTTAAATCTGTTGGACTGGGGGAGGAGAGAACTGTTCCCTAGCGGTTAACATGGTATTCTTTAAGAAGAAAAACAAAGCCAAAGAAAACTCATTGTTAGGCATGTTTGCCTTAAAGACGGTAGTGGGTAGAATCTGGAGTTTTAATCTGTTTTTAAAAGCTACATATCTCATATTTGGTGTTGGCCTCTAAGTCTAATTTTCATGTAGAATTCTTGCCATGTTGTTTTATTTGCATAAGTATTGTGTTCATTTAACTGCCTACCTAGCCTTCTTCATCTGTGATGACCTTCTCGCCACGGGGGTCTTGACAATACAGAGTGTGAAAGTGCTGTTTACATAGTTTACTTGTAAGAAAAGAGCCTGAAATAACCTGTAGTTTTGCATCTAATGCAGACCCCAATTTACTTTGGTTGTTGTCAGGATCAATTATGAAACTGAAGTTTGGTGCCTCCTCTTTATCATGTTTGTCCCCTTCTAGCAGTTGTGTTTAATGTCATTAAAAAGAAATAAAAGTTCTTGTCAGTGAAAAAACAAATCACGATGAGATACCATGTCATGGGATGTGTATAGTAAAAAACAAAATTTTAATGAAAATAACAAGTATTGGAGAGGATGTGGAGAGATTGAAACCCTCATATATTGCTGATGGGAATAGAAATTGGTTCTGCCACTGTGGAACACCATTTGATGGTTCCTCAAAAAGTTAAACATCGAGTTATCATATGACCCAGGAATTCCACTTCTCGTTATACACCCAAAATAATTTTTTAAAGATGTTTCAACAAAAACTTGTAAATGAATGTTCATAGCAACTAAAAGGTGGAAACAACCCAAATTTCCATCAACTGATGGATAAACAGAATGGGTATAACTATACAATAGAACATTATTCAGCCATAAAATGGAATAAAATATTGATGCATGCTCCAACAAGAGGTCATATATTATATGATTCCATTTATGTGAAACATCTAGAGTAGGCAAATCCATAGAGACAGAAAGCAGATTATTAGTTGCCAGGGGCCAGGGAGAAGGGAAAATGGAGAGTGACTGCTAATGGGCCTGGGGTTTCTTTCTGAGTGATGAAAATATTCTAGAATTAGATGGTGGTGAAAGGTGCACAGCTCAACTAATTAGACACTTTAAAAGGATGACTGTTAAAAATAAAAGATGACTGTTATGGCATGTGAATATATCTTAAATACCCACCACAAAATATCAGTAATTAAATGGAAATAGATACTCAAATCAAAAAGCTAAAATTGTCAGACCAATTAAAAAACAAAATGTAACTATACAAGAAATTTTTTATGGGAAATCTTTCAGGATCTAGACATCAGTTTCCAAGATATTGATATAATATCAAGTTCATCAAAAATAGGAGAGGAGGAAGTCCAATTGCAAAGTGGCAGATTCTGTCATGTACCAACATGAACACACAGTTAACTACAATATTTAATATGGCTGCTATATTAGAGATTTAAATTTCACCTGTCATAGCTTTAATGTATTTGATCTTTGAGTCGTGTTTTGCGCTAGTATATGCTTAATTATTTCAAATTGCTTTTATTCTTTCATTACTAATGTTATGAATATTATTGTATAATATATGTATAGCATAATAATTAAAGAAATAAGTTCTCATAACCATTATTTTCTAGATATTTTTGTAATTACATTGCAAATCTTATTTTTGTTCCAAGATTTGATTCTCAGGGAGAGGAGAGAGGATATGATCTGGGCTAAGTCTTAGGGAAGATGCATGGAAATTAGCCAGGAGAGGTAGGTATTCAGAGAAAAGGAGAACATGTTCCATGAAGAAAGAAGAGTAAAGGCAAACGAGAGAGTGAGAGTTCATAGCATATTTGAGGAGTTTCGAAAAGCTTGGCTTGACTGGAGAATAACAGGGAAAGAATGGAGTGATCTAGGCTATAAAAGAAATAATTTTAAATTTTGATCAGGAGGTTGATATGGTTAGATCTGTGTTTTTAAAAGATAAATCTGGCAGCAAAATACAGTATGGTTTGGGCGAGTCTATAGGATAGGACATCTGTTTAAAAGGCTGTTGTAGCAATACGGCAAGAGACGATAAGAACTGGGCACGATGAAAGTGCTTTCATTGTTCTGATGTTATCCAGCGCTCGCTCTCTCTCTCTCTCTCTCTCTCTTTCTCTCTCTCTCTCTCTCTCTCTCTCTCTCTCTCTCTCTCTCCCTCTCTCTCTCTCTCTCTCCCTTCAGACCAAAGTTTCCCCTAGAAAAATTTCTGGTCTTTATATCTGTATCTCTGAACAAAGGGTAGGGAACCTGGTTTATATCACTTAGTTATTCTAGGTCTTAATTTTCTTATTTGTAAAATGATAGTTTCCAAGATCCTTCCCGTTTCAATGTTCTATGGAAGTACCTTGCCTCCAGCTAAGAACATTAACCATCACACCAGCCACGTGTGAAACTAATGATACTTCTGGATTCTTCACTTTTCACTCACTTAAACTAGTGTATTGGGTTTGCAAGTGATTTAAGAATATTCTAGACATAGTGCAGTTTTTGTTAACTTTATAACTTTCTACTTAAAAGATACAGAAACTTTGTGATGTGAGACCAAATTAAACAAAGGACTTAATCTTGCAGGTTGGATTTAAGCACCATATATTTTTTTGTCTTTGTTGTTGTTTTGGAAGTGCAACATGAAATATTGGTTCACAAGTATAATGCCTATGTCTCCAATCCTTCTCTATTTTTAAACTTTTTCTAGTAAGGATAAGAGTGCCTAAGGATTTATATTAGCTTAAGAACAGCTTCTTTATATCTGTATCTCTGAAGGAAGGGTAGAGAGGCAACAGAATAAATACATAAAATGGTGTCTGTAATATTTTATTATGATGACACTAGAGTGGTAGCCATAAATTGTCATCATCTCTTAGGAATACATGAAAAGAAACATGATGTGCAATTCTCTTGTATCCAGTTTCAATTATGTAAGTGCATCATAAGTTCTCAGTTCTTATTCTGGATACACTGTTCAGAATTTAATTGCACATGTAAAAAGTTTTAAAGCTGTTATTTTGTCCATAATTTCATATGCTCCTATCATAGTTAGTGCCCGAGTTAGTTGGTCTCTTAGAGCAGCAGTGGTTACTGACAAGTTGTTATTTTCCGTTTTCCACTTATCAAGTGTTCGGTG
This sequence comes from Physeter macrocephalus, assembly GCF_002837175.3. Taxonomy (NCBI): domain Eukaryota; kingdom Metazoa; phylum Chordata; class Mammalia; order Artiodactyla; family Physeteridae; genus Physeter; species Physeter macrocephalus. The sequence continues at coordinate 57,345,145 of NC_041218.1, forward strand.
GACTCTCTCACTTAATGAAACAGTGCTGAAAAATTTGAAATAATAATTATTTTAATTATCAATTAAGAACATTGTTTTAAACTACATCAGTATTATATATCTAGGTTTTCAACCTAGTTTACCAGAGTGAAGTGAGGATTAAATTAATTGGTGAAGATAGTCTATATGAAAATTTAGTGCAGAGTTTGGCACATACATAGTAAGTGAATGTTAGTCCCATGCCATCCCTTGTTTCCTTGAAGAAAATCAACAATTCAATTAACATTTGATTCTAAGAGAGATTTACTCAAGACCTCAAAATAATTGTGGACTATTTACTATAAACCAGTACATTACTGCTACAATGCTACATGCTTTATAACTTGATCTCATGACAGCTCTCTTAGATAAGTCTATCCATTTTACCAGTAAAGAAACTGAGGCAAAGGTAAGTTAGGGAACTTATCCAGGATCACAAAACTATTTTGGATTTAAAGCCAAGCAGTCTATCCTCAGAGTACTTGCTCTAAAACTCCTATACCCATATGGATCTCAAATATATAATAAACTAAAATCAGTCTTTTACAGCAAATTAGGGTTCATGTTAATATGAATGTTTCAAAGCCGTGTAATATCAATATGATATAAATCAGAACGTGATAATAAGCTTATACTACATGTTGTCATTCATACATACCTCATTGTAGACTTATCAGTTTCTGTGATTGCCAGGTTTAGTTTTTGACACAAAAATTGAAAATTTGTTTCAGTAATATTGTTGGCAACTATCTTGAAGATCTTCGCTAAGATTTTCTCTATATTTGAACATAAAAGAAAATTTAGGTCATCTCTTTTGAAAAGCATACTCTATTCTGAGTTAATATTATAACTAGGTTTTTTACTTCTGTGCTGCTATAAGATGTACATATCAAATAAGATTGAAAACTAAAGTGCAGCTCTAACACACAAACTGAAATTTGAACCATTTATTCCATTTCTTCTAATATCTGAATAACCCTAAACATAAATAATGTAAAATGTCTATTTAACATAAAATGTCTGTTTAAAAGGATATTATAAGCAACGTCAAGGTGATCATCAAACCCGTTAATTCTTTCAGGATTTGAAATGAATTTAGCTCTTTCCTTCAATTCTAACTTTTTAATATGCTCCTTTGGGTACCATCCTGAGAAAACAAGATCAAATCTACTGTAAATATGGTATATATATATGCTTATTTTATATTCACATCACTTATTTAATGAATGTTGGCTTAGATATAAGTAGAGTATTTTTAGTTTATAAAAAAGCTTCTAGGTAATTTGAACTAGATGCATTTTTTTTAGATCCATTTTTTTGTTAACCAAGGTAATTTGAGAATTTTCAAGAACCAGTCATCTGCCGCCCCTCTGTAATCATCTCAAATATGTTCTATGCTTTCTGTTTTTAAATTTTTATCCATACCATTAATCCCTCAGGCTAGATTGTATGCTAATGATATAATTGAAAATCTAATCTCCTAAGTGAAATTTTAAGGAAGAGACCCCATGTTCTTTGTTAATTGCAGAATTAACATCTCCTATGATGACTTCCTTTCCAATTTCTCTCGGTGCCAAGCCTGCAGTATGAAGGCCCCGTGGGAATAAAGAAAGGAGATAAATGGCTTGGATTCTCTTTTTTTTGCTGACTTTCATCTGTTGTCATTGCCCGTTGAACTTTCCCCGAAGAGGCTAGAACCACATGAATCTTCCTTCCTCAGGAACTTGAGTAACAGAATTTTAACAAGGAAGTTCAATCATGTAACTTTACAGCCCTTCTCTAAAGTACTGTTACCTAACAGGAATACTTTATAGATCCTTGGAAACCCCTAAAAGCTCTGTTTTATAAAAATAAAGTTACCATTAAATATCCCCTTTTTTATGATAATTAGCAGAACCAACTTGCCTAGCAAGTTAGAGAAAACACCTACACTGACTTTTTATTGCTTAGGTTCCTTCCATCCGTGAGGCCCACATCTTGGAAAAGCTGAATGGTAGCCATTCATATTGTGGCTTACAGAGGACTGTACATTTTTAGTGACCATCTCAATAGATTATAAGATTATGATGATATAAGCCTCCTGATTACGTAGACAGGGTCCTGATAGTTGTATATATTCTCTTTCCCCAAATCTGGATCATTAAATTGATTTAATACTTAAATATGGCATTAAATTGGAGGACCAAAATCTGAATCTACTCTGAGGATTGACAATGAGCGGCAAAGTTAGAGTCCCAGAAAAATGCTTAGTTGTTGGGAACCCAAACCCAGGGAAAGAACTGGATAGTGAAACTTCCATCCCAAAGGCTTGGAGAAGCCAGTCTCCATCTGGTCCGGTGAAAGGGCATTTAAAGAAAATGGACCCGCTCTCTGAAGTAATCAGGAGCAACCAAAGGAGCTCTTAAGAACAGAAGGAATGAAGACTGCCCAAGGATTACAGACAGGTGATCATAATGAGCCAAGAACTGACCGGCATCAATGTAAAGGATCTATGAACTTCCTTCAAGGCAAAATACAACTTTTAGAACAACTACATATGGTGATCAGAACTGATGAAAAAATCTGTATGTAGATTCTCTGAGTTTGGCCACAACCATGATGAAAAATCTCTTGAAGTACATTGAGGCCAGTAGGTGGGAAGCAGCTCACCTGTGACTTAAATTTACCTGCTTTCAATGGTTCAAATTGTGTAGACCCAGATTAAATAATCAAAATTACCAAAATAAACTCCTAGCCTTCAGAAAAGGGTAGACGATAAATATTTGAAAGTCTCTGCCAGATTGAAAGCCTCTGATTAAAGCAAACTATTTGTTAATTTATAGATGCCAGAAAATGACTTGTAAGCTAGCCAATCACTCATCAGCTACCATCTCTCTCATCTGCCCTCTGTAGATAGCGTGCAATAGTATACAATTGTTTTCCTTTACAGATTTCCATTGGAGGTCTCAGCAAAGGGTTATCATCAAAATTTATCTCCTTCAGTGAAAAAAGCTTGTAGATACCACTAGGCAGAGCTGTCAGATTATGTCCTAGTAGAAAAAAATTATAATTGAATTATATCCTTCTGTAAAAGAAAACTATAGAGACAAATAACAGCTAAGTAAAGGGTATCTACTGTGTCTCACTGACAAAGTATCAGAGGAGCCTCACAATGCTGGCAAAACATAAGTTCTTACTGTTGTCCACTTGCTAGGAATGAAAAGGAGAAAGTATAGAAACAGAGCAATGATTCCTTTTTCTCATAGAGAATGACAAAATGAGAAGGAGGCTTTCTTCTTATAATGCAGGAAAGGACTTTACAGAGTAAGTGAGATGGTAATTTTTAAAATAAACTTTGTTTGCAATAATTTCAGATTTACAGAAAAGTTGCAGAAATTGTATAGAGTTCCTGTATATCTTCATCTAGTTTTAGTTTTCCCTGATGTTATCATCTCACCTTATTGTATTACATTTTTAAATAGAAGAAACTTTAACATTGGCACATTACTATAAAATAAGCTTTGGACATTTTTGAATTTCTTTATATTTTCCATCAATGTCCTTTTTCTGTTCCAGTATCCATTCCAGGATAGCACACTGCATACAGTTATGTCTTCTGGTCTGTGACAGTTCCTCAGCCTGTCCTTGTTTTTCATGACCTTGATGGTTTTGAGTGGTCCAAGTTAGGTATTTTGTAGAATATTCCTTAATATGAGTTTATCTGGTATATTTTTTCATGAATAGACTGGGGTTATGGGTTTTTGGAAAGAATACTGCAGAGGTGAAGTGCTCTCATCACACCAGGGATACCTGACATCCACAAGACATCACTAGCATGTTAAACGTTATCCCTTGGCTAAAATAGTGTCTGCCAGGTTTCTCCAATGTAATATTTTTATTTTCTCCTTTCCATACTCTGTTCTTTAGAACTGAGTTACAAAGTCTGGTCCACCCTCAAGGAGTGAAGATTAAGCTCCAACTTCCCTAAACATAATTTTTTTCAAAACCACCTTAATCTGAGGGACTTCCCTGGCAGTCCAGTGGTTAAGACTTCACCTTCCAATGCAGGGGGTGCAGGTTTGATCCCTGATCAGGGAGCTAAGATCCCACATGACTCGCGGCCAAAAAACCCAAACATAAAAACAGAAGCAATATTGTAACAAATTCAATAAAGACTTTTAAAATGGTCCACATCAGGACTTCCCAGGTGGCGCAGTGGTTGCGCGTCCGCCTGCCAATGCAGGGGAACCGGGTTCGCGCCCCGGTCTGGGAGGATCCCACATGCCGCGGAGCGGCTGGGCCCGTGAGCCATGGCCGCTGAGCCTGCGCGTCCGGAGCCTGTGCTCCGCAACGGGAGAGGCCACGGCAGAGGGAGGCCCGCATACCACAAAAAAAAAAAAAAAAAAAAAAAAAGGAACATAAAATGGTCCACATCAAAAAAAAATCTTAAAAAAAAATTTGTTTTTGATCTTTAAAAAAAAAAAAAAACCTTAATCTAACATAAACCTGACATAAAAAGTAAAACTGTGATAACTGACAAAGTAAGAATTTTTAATCATTTCAAGAGGAACTGGCCTAAAGTTTGCCTTTGTGCTATTTATATATTTATGGTTATATTATTTTAGCCAAAATTAAAGGAACCTGGTTCCTTTTAGTGAAGAAAAGTATTTAGAAACCAAGATCTGGGTACTAGAGTTGCTCATTGCTTCTTGGAGTGTGTGCTGCTTCTAACTTAAGTATATTCTCTCTCACTCCCTGATATCATTAGCTCTGGGGAAAACCAGTTGCCATGTCATAAAGAGGCTCATATGGTAAGGGACTAAAGCCTGCTGCCAGTAGCCACATAAATAAGCTTTGAAGCAAATCCACCAGCCCTAATCAAGCCTGGCTGCAGCACCGGCCAACAGGTTGGCTGCAATCTCATACAAGACTCTGAGATAGAACAAGTCAGCTAAACACCTCCTGGGTTCCTGACCCTCAGAAACTGTGTGAAATAAATATTTTATTAATTTAAGAAGTGAAATTTTGTGGAAACTTGTCACATACCAATAGAAAACGGATATAACAGCTGATGGCTAAAAGTACTGAACTGAGATCTAAGGAGCTGCCATTTGCAGGGAAGGAGTTTGTATTTTTAGTGCAGCAACTTAAGTGCCTGATGAAGCAACAATAGCAACAAAAACAAATATCAACATTGGAGAGAAATAGAATTGATTATAGAGTTCAGGATTCAAAACAGAGAAAAAAGAAAGTGTGGCTCACTTCCAAGAGAAAAAAAACAACTCAATTGCTGTAGTTAACATGTAAGAATTTTAAAGCAGCTAATACAATGATGTTCAAGAATGTAAAGAAAGATATTCTTATAATGAATGAAAAAAATAGGAAATCTTGGAGGAGAAATATAAACTATTAAAAAGGAAAAATGGAAATGCTAGAACTGAAAAATTCAGTATCTGAAATTAAAAATTAATTGGAGAGACTTAACAGTAGAATAGAAATGATAGACAAGTCAGTAAACTTGAAGGCAGATCAATATGAGATGCTGAAAGTTCTGTGTACACACACACACACACACACACACACACACACAGGGAGAGAGAGAGAGAGAGCACTTTAGGGATTTGTAGGACAATATGTAAAGGTAATTGGAGTAGAGAGAGAAAATGAAGCAGAAAAAAATTTTTTTTTTTAATTTTTTTTTTTTTTAATTTTTTTAATTTTTTTTTTTTTTTTTGC
>NC_041218.1:57351139-57437053 GCF_002837175.3 Physeter macrocephalus
TTCCCCTGCATCAGCAGGCGGACTCTCAACCACTGCGCCACCAGGGAAGCCCAGAAAAAATTTTTGAAGGAATAACGGTTAAAAAAAGTCCCACAATGTAGTAAAATACATGAATATACAGACCAGAAACAGCAAAATCCAAGCACTATAAATAAACATGAAAAACACACCTAGAATGAATGCCACAGAAAATTCAGAGTAGGCCTCTCAAAAAATCAGCCCCTCCACTTGAAACAATCAAAAGCTGGAAAGGGCTGATAGAATCAGCTTTTTCAGAAGTCTGGAATTTAATCCAGAATTTTACAGTTACTAGGATACTGCTCAATGAAGAAAAAGGCAGCAGAATTTTGGTAAGAGAGCACTGTTGGCTTTTTCACTCGTCTCCATACCATTCTCCATTTCCCAGCATGGCAGCAACAGCCGTGGGGAGGGCAGCCTGCATTCCTGGTGCAGCTTGCTGGTGCCAGAAAGCCAACATGGACCTTGTTCTTTTAATACTGAGGCTTTGCATTTTGACCTGTCTGCTGATTCCCCGAGGGACTGACACAGAGACTGACTCTTGTTTTGCTCCCCTGACTCAGGATGGAGCTGCCTTCCTGAGTGGCAAGTTGTTGTCACATGTAAAGACACACATGTCTGAGCCTGCCTGGGGCAAGGAACAGCAGACAGGGAAAGCAGCAAACAGATCCAAAAGCCCAGGAAGGAGGAGGCTGAAGAGGAAGTTTCTTGGCGGGTATAAGGGCTCAGAAGGGCCATGGTGTATCCTGGGGGAAATGGAGTACAGTAAGCATATCCAGGACTGAACACATGCACAGAAGAGAACTGAGAGAATCCTAGGTTTGCGCCTGTGGTGGATTTTTGGGCTTCACACAATCAGGAGAAGAAGGCTAAGGCAGAGTCATAGGTGGCCTGACTTAGCATTGAAGTGCCCCAGCATAGAGCTAAGCTGCAAAGACTGGGAAAGTAGTATTTTCTTTTATTGGTCTAGGTATTGAAGGACAGAAGATATCTATGCAAATACTAACCAAAGAGTTGGGGTGGTTTTACTAATATCAGATAACATAGACTTTAAGTCAAAAACTGTTATAATAGACTAAGAACAGTATATATTGTTAAAAGGATCACTACATTAAGAAGATATAACAGTTATAAGTATATACATACCTAACAGCAAATCCCCAAAACATATTAGACAAATATTGACAGAATTGAAGGGAGCAACAAGTGGTTCTACAATAATAGATGGAGACTATAATACCTCACTTTCAATAATGGATAGAACATTTAGACAAAAGGTCAGTAAGGGGCTTCCCTGGTGGCGCAGTGGTTGAGAGTCCGCCTGCCGATGCAGGGGACACGGGTTCGTGCCCCGGTCCGGGAAGATCCCACATGCCATGGAACGGCTGGGCCCGTGAGCCATGGCCACTGAGCCTGTGCATCTGGAGCCTGTGCTCCGCAACGGGAGAGGCCACAACAGTGAGAGGCCCACGTACCGCAGGAAAAAAAAAAAAAAAAAAAGGTCAGTAAGGAAATAGGGGACTTGAACAACACTATAAAGCAACTAAACCTAACAGACATACATAGAACACTCCAACAGCAGAATACACATTTTTCTCAAGTGCACATAAAACCTTCTCCATGATAGACCATATATTAAGTCACAAGACAAGTCTCAATAAATTAAAATTGACTGAAAAAAGTCATACAATATATCTTCTTTGACCACAATGTAATGAAACTATGAAAAATAATAGAAGGAAAACTGGAAAATTTTAAAGTTTAAACAGCATACTTTTAAGCAACCAATGTGTCAAAGATGGAATCAAAAAGGAAATTATAAAATACAAAGAGATGAATGAAAATGAAAACACAATAACCAAAAATTATGGATGCAACAGAAGCAGTGCTTAGGATGAAATTTATAGCTGAAAAAGAAGAAATATCTCACATTAATAACTTTACACCTAAATGAACTAGAAAAAGATAAGCAAATTAATCCAAAACTATCAGAAGGAGGAAACAAAGATTAGAGCAGATATAAATGAAGTAGAGAATAGAAAAACAATAGAATCAACAAAACCAAAAGTTGGTTCTTTGAAAAGATCAACAAAATTGACAAACCTTTAGCTCAATGGACTAAGAAAAAAAGAAGCAAGACTCAAATTACTAAAATCAGAAATGAAAATGGGAACATTACTACTGATTCTACAGAAATAAAAGATTATAGAGTACTGGGAACATTATTATACCAGCAAATTGGATAATCTAGCTGATGTGAATGATGGAGTTAGAATTCTAAATAATGTCCTACTTCAAAGTCTGTGCTTTGAGGAAAGCAAGGAATTAATCTATAAATCCCTTTCACTGGTATAATGTCTCACATTTATCAAAATATTTTCATAAGTTTTAACTTATATTTCCACAATTCTATGAACAAACAGAAGTTATAGCTTTCCTATCTTGCTGATGGAAAAACTGAGGTTCAAAGTGGTTATCTATCTTCCTAAATCCACTAGCGTTAGTGACAGAGGGGACTAATTCTCAAGACTGTATATAAATGTCTTTTGTCTGAATAATGAAGATGCTACCAGCTTTCAAAGTCTCATTCAGTCCAAATCTATGACGTGGGTATTCCTGTTAGCTTCGTTTCATGAATGGAGGAGACAGATTCTAACTTCAAATCTGGCAAGGAAAGCTGGAGACTATGGGCATGCCAGTTGTGTCGCGATTATCTCTTAGATCCAAACCCATCTCTGTGGGCTCCTTGACTGTTTTTCCTTGAGTGTCACACCAGCAACACTCTTTTACCCCACCGGCAGCAGTTCCTGCCCGTAACAGCTGAATGCAGTTTGCAGTTTTCTCTCTCTCTCTCTCTCTCTTCCTGCCATTGCTACTTTTGCCATAACTTTAGGATTCTCTCTTTACCCTTTTAGTTAAACAGTTAATAAGATTTTACTTAGTAATTAACTAAGGTGTGGTTTCTGTCTCCTGACTGGATCCTGACTGATACACTTTTCTAATTCTGATAGGGACTAACAGAGAACTGGCTAAGCTTGCAGAAAAGTCTGTGATCTTCCTATTTTGTCTTGATTCTTGTACTAGAAAGCCTCGAGAGAACTATGCTTTCTATTGGTAGTTGTGTTCTCCAGTGGGCCAGAAGACTCTGGTCAGCCTTTGTTTTTTTCATGCACAAATAGTTGCTGAGTGAAGCATGTCCTACACGTGGACAAAATAGATAACCTCCCTAAAAAACAGTGAAACTTTGCCAAAATACAAAAGTGGGACCAAAAACTTAAATTGCAGGGCTGAGTTATTGTACCTTATTGCAAGTTATTGCAAACTGATGTATACCTACATAGCCAGCTTACTAGGAGTTCTGGGGATTCAGGAAACAAATGCCAGTTGCATTATATCTAAGTATTGATATATTTACTGTAGGTTTTACTGTACTACTGGTACTAGTGCACCCAAAAGATGAGTTTGTTTTTAATCTAGAAATCCTCTAAATTTAAGAAGGTGCAGGGCTCTGGTTATAAGTGCTACTTTCAACTGAAAGATAAAATTTTAGAAACCCAGCTGTTTATGAGATTAGCTGGTACAACCACTATGGGCATAAATTTCCTCATCTGGTAAAGTTGAAGATGTACATAACCTCTGATCCAGTGATTCTACTTAAAGCTATATGCACTTTGAGAAACTCAAGCAGATGTATACTAGGAACATGTACAGGGATATTTATAGTAGCAAATAAATTGGAAACAACCTAATTGTCTATCAACAGGATAATGGATTGTTGTTTAACCATATAATTGAATATTATACATATTATGCAACATTTAAAATGAATGAAATAGGTCTATGTATACATTAACATGGATTAATTTTAGAAATATGACAAATGAAAAAGCAAGTTACAGAATGGTAAATTACATACCATATAGTTTGATAAGATATAATAAAATTTAAAACTCTAAATAATGTTACTTTGTTATGGATACATATATGTATAAAAACATGGATAGAAAAAAGATATACATCAATTTCAGTACACTGGTTACTTCTAGTTTGGGGAGAAGTACAAAAGAAGTTTCAATTCTATTTTATTTCTTAATCAAAAATATCTCAAGTAAATATCACAAAATGTTAGCATTCCTTATACCTGAGAGTAAGTACATAGGTGTTTATTATTTTTCTGTAAGTTTGAAATATTTCATAATAAAAATTATTAAGAAAAATACTAGTCTAGCTTTGGGAATTCTGATATTTTTAGAGTGAGTGATTTACTTTTTTTGTTGTTGTTATTGAAGTGATTTACTTTGTAAAAGAGTGTAAGGTATTAGAGTATTGTAGGGTGTAGGAGTGGGATCGGGGAGCCAGCAGAGAAGGAAAATCGAGAAAATGCTGACCTAAGGTTGTGTAGGTAGGTGTGTAAAGAGAGAGAGATGAGGTCAGGTTCACAAAGGGAAGAAATAATGAATGACTGGGTATAGGCAGAGAAGACAGAAAAGAAATGAAAATGTGTGCAGGTTCCCCAGCTGGATTATAACCTCTTTTTGGGAAGGAACTGGACCTTATGGTTTGCTCTCATTTTCTGAACCTGCACTAGCCATTTCCTTCCTATGGGCACTTAATACATGATGTTGACTGCCATTCTGTCTTGTCAGCAAAATTTGCAACCTAGAAACCAAAACTCAACTTAATTTTATTATGCTTATTGGTTATGCTTGACACTCACCACTCAAGTTTAGTTGCTGGATAGCATTTAAAGATAGAAAAGATGGTGGCAGATATCTTATTTGATTGTTGTATGCATTTAAACTAACCAAACCTCTCAGCTCCCCTATATTTCTTGGCATCTCTCTGATTGCATTATTTGAGATATCAAGTCCTTTAAGTTGAGTCATATTAGACAGCTCCTCCGGAAGTCTTGTTAACTGTAACAAAGATTAAACAATTATATTTTTAATAAATATTTCTATGACTAAAACTTTTTCTAAAATAAAATGGAAGGAGAGTTTTTTTGTCCTAAAAAGGATATATTTTCATTATGTCACAAAGTCTTTGTGATTTCCTTGCTTAATAAAACCCACAACAAATTGTGTAGCATGCAGATATTACCCCAGTCTGACCAGTGCTACCAATTCAGCACTGTGGCTTGCTAACCACTTTCCTCACTCTCCCAACACTCAGTGTTCGTTGCCACCTTATCCCTTTCTTCTGTCCCTAAAGCTTACCCTGCTTTGATTTCTTCTCCGCCCTGAAGTCTTTCTAAACTATTCTCTTCCATATTTGATCTCTTTACTTCTACTCTCATTAACATTACTTTTTATTAGTCCCTTGTGTGTTCTTCTTGGATTTTTAAATGACATATGTTTTATACTTTTTGTATACATACTCCCTATCATGATGCATTTTGAGTAAGTGCTCAGTAAATTTCTTTATAATGGACACACACAGTTTGGCAATATAGTCTCAAATGAAAATTCCTAGTATGAAAAGTATTGCAAAGTAATAGGAATTAAGATACTCTGCTAAGGCAAAGAAAAAGTATGCATTGTCAGAAAAACTAAGGCCATCACAAGTGGCTTTTGAAATAAAGGAAGTTCTATGAACAAAAGAGTTTTGAATATATGGGCCCCTCAGAAATAATCAAACAACAAGGTGAATACTGGATATTGTGCTCAGTGTTCTTCTATATATAAAAGAAGCATAATAGACAATCCCTAACTTCAAGGAGATTAAAATTTAGTTCAGGGAACAAAATACACACATATGAAACAATTAGAAATCAGCATTAATCAATAAGTAATTCAGTGCTAAAATAAAGTTTACAATAATATATATAGAGAGAAGTTTAGGGAATGTGTATCAGTACAAATGAGAGAACTAAAAGAAAACTTCATGTAGCAGGTGGGACTCAAATGGCCTTTTAAGAATGAATAGGATTGTATAGAAGTTACAGGACACTTCAGGCAAGACAAGTATCATGCATAAAAATGGCCACTGAGAAGCTGACCAGTAGAGAGGTGATAGGAAGCAGAGGGAGATATATTTAGAGAGGGAACATGGAACCAGCCTCTGGCAAGGCTTGAAACCCCGGCCTATGGGGTAGGAGTCAGATCAAGACAGATAGCTAGGTCTATAATTTGGCATTCGTTCAAACAAATATTCTTGAATTACTTGCTCAACATTTATTAGAGGAAGTGCCTGAGAACTGTGTGATGATAGAGCAACCATGGAAGGGAGACTCCTGTTGGGCATCCTTTACTCAGCAAAAAATAAAAGCCCTGTGGTTAACCTGACTCATCTTCTTCAGATGACTGTTTAGTGAATATATGCTGTTATATAAATTAATCTTTTGAGCATATTACCTCCACCCCAATAGGGTTATCAAAGTGATCTTTCCAATGATAGAGAATATTCCTTTTGAGAGGAGTTCTGATAAATCCTTTTTCTCATCTGGTGACCTTCAAAATGATGTTTTAATGACGTGGAATGGTGTCTTTGGCAACGACCCACCCATCCAAGGAATCTGGATTCCTTAGAATGGTCCTGTGAAATGAAGTCTGATAGTTTTGACAGGTCTTAAGTAAAGGAAGGAAACTGAATCAAAGAGAACAGCAAGAGGTTCCTGGAGTAGTCTAGGCATGAAGTAAATGATGAGACAATGGAATGATGAGACAGTGACATTGGAAAATGAGAGAGATGATCCAGGAGCCTTTTCAGAGGAACAATGAAATCGTTTTGGTGTAAGATTCGGTATAACTGGTGATGGTTCCATGATTTCTAGATTGGCAGATCTGAAGAAAGTGGCATCACAAACAAAAATAGAGAAGTTTTTAAAGGAGTTGCATTAGAAAGAAAGATGAGTTTGATTTTGAAGTTATGTTGACTTTGAGACAATAGAAGAATAGAAGAACAGGGAATTTCCAGGGAATCTGTGGGACTACAGCACTGGGAGAGATTTGCTCCAGTTATGTAGATTTGAGAGTCATGTGCATGCCAAAGTCTAGGAGGGAGTTAATAGAAAAGAGAAAATTAAAGACACAGCCTTGCAGACTTCCACAGTAAGATACAGGAGGAGAAAGTGAGAGGATTATGAATCAGCCAAGAAATTCGTTGATGATTATAATGCAGAACTAAAACATGTTTTTTAGTACAAGAGCAACGTTTAAAACACAACATGTATCATTATTCATTCCATCTACTTAAGCAAGTATTTTGTGGAGTAGCCTCTCTGGAATATGTATTATATAGCAGGCATTAGGTTTAAAAAGGTCAACTTTTTAACTTTCAACTTTGGGAAATGTGGGTTAAATAGAGACAAACTGATTTCTTCGGTGCAGGACCCTTCAGAGCTTTTAATGTACTGAATCCATTGTGATTCTCTAAGAGAAGAACCCAGTGCCTCTCAAAGCTCATGGGGCTAGTGTTTTAGGAACAGACTCTGGGAAATCTTGCTCTACATAATAGTCCCATCTCTATCAAGGTACTTTAATTTGACTGTGATGGTCAAATTAAAGATTGCTAGATAATAGCTGTGTCCTTTTCACTCGTTTACTGAGATCTTAATATATAAATCAGCAATGCTTTGATTTTTAAAAAAAAATTTCCATAAAATTCAGTCAGCATTGAGTAAAGTGAAATGCTATAAGAACATTTATACCCATTGATCTAGCAATTCTTTAGGGGAAATTCCCTAGGGAAATAGTAAAATATGAAAAAGGCTATATTTATGAAGAAATTCATCACAGCATCATTTATGATGATGAACAATTACATCACTAAATGCTTAACAACAGAGGTTTAGTTACATAAATCACGTATTGGTTATAACAATTATTGGGACGATTATGTTATGTCATGGGTAAATTCTTACATGTTAAGTGAAAATAAAAGACTTTAAAATTGAGTGTACAGTATTTTTATAATTGCTTATAAAATCATATACATAAGAAAAAGCAAGAGTGAAAGTAAGTTGTATCAGCATATGACCAGTAGTTATATTATGATGGTATGCTTGTGGAATTTTTTTACTTCTTTTTCTCAATTTCCCAAGTTTTTAATAATGTGTTTATATTACATCCATAACTTTAAAACTCCTTTCACAGTTAAACTGAAATAAAAATAAGTCTATAAAATTGTCAGCTTTAATTACTTGGGATTTCATTTTAATGAAATATTTTCCTATAAAACTCTTGTGTTGAAAAGTTTATTTGTAAGCCGCATTTGAGGTTTTAAAAAAAAGCCTATCCTTTACAAAATAAAGTATTCCAGCTAAATTAAACATACACACACACACACACACACACACACCCGGACACTACAGATTAGATTCTGATCCCCTTCAGTCATGCCTTCCCCACAAAGTCCTAAATATCCGTCTCTTACCTTTCTCCCATTTATCTGGCTTATATTCAGCACTTCCAGTGATTGAAGTTGGCGAAGTTCAATAGGAAAATATATAAATTGATTGCTTGAGATGTTTAATTTCAGGATTCCTTTTAAGTTACAGATCTCTGAAGGAATAGTCTGTATTTGGTTTTCTGAAAGATCAAGTACTTGCAAATTTTCTAAAGTACACACTTCTATGGGGAAAGTTTCCAACTTATTACAGCATAAAATAAGAACACGGAGCGATACCATATTGGAAATAGATGGTTGAATTTTCCTTATTTTGTTTTTACCAAGATCAAGGTATTCAAGATTAATAAGAGAACATAAGTGCTCAGAAAATATTAGGAGTTTGTTTTCATTAAATTCTAAATGAAGCAGTTGTTTACTGAAAGATATATCTACAGGTATTTCTGAAATATAATTCCCATTAAAACCCAAATAATAAAGAGAATCTAAAGCACACAAACCTAGTGGAAAATACATTATTCTATTATAACTCAATTCAACTTTAGTTATTTTTCTGCAGTTTTTTATTTCAATAGGAAAGTCTGCGATTAAATTTCCTGAAAATTCTAGGCTGAACATATTATTAAGATGTGAAATATATTCAGGTATTTTCACTATATTATTTCTGTTTATATGGAGTTTTCTTAAATTTTTAAGCTTATGGATGTTCTTAGGAAGTTCTGTTAACTTGTTATCACTAAGACTAAGGCATTCCAACATTATGCAGTGGGAAATTTTCTCTGGTATGTCTTTCAATAAATTTTTATCAAGTATTAGAATCCTAAGTTCCCTAAAATTCTCAATTTTGTGTGAAATAACTTCCAATTTATTGTCTGTCAGTTGGAGTTCTTTCATTTTGAGCAACTGAAAAATTTCCACGGCCAAAAAAGTAAGTTTATTGTGATCAAGTAAAAGTATTTCCAAATTTTTAAGTTCCTTAATTTCTTTTGGCAAACTGTTTATCAGGTTTCCAGAAAGGTTTAGTAAAATTAACTTTGGAAGGAAGCACAGAGCTTTAGGAAATACTGTTAACTGATTATATTCCAGATTGAGAGCCCTCAAGTTTTTCAAACTAGACAGAGTATCTGGTATATGTCTTAACTTATTTTTAGCCAAATTTAAAATTTCCAAGTTTCCAAGACTTTCCAAGCCAGAAGGAAAATCCTCAATGCAATTGTTATTTAAAAACAGTTGCCTGATAGTCCCAAGCTGTGATATTTCTTTAGGGATATGTGATATTTGGTTGTGACTGACATTTAATAGCTTTAAATTATGAAGTAACTGAATTTCAGATGGAAGTGATGATAACCCATTTTCTTGCATGGATAGAATTTCAAGTCCTCGCAGATCACTGGAGTCTGCCCCTTTAAAACTTTTGATTTCATTCTCATCTAAATAGAGATATTTTACATACTTGATTTTTAAAATGTCCTTAGGGAATTCTTGTAAACCCTTGGCTTTGAGGTTAACTGTAAAGTTATCTTATCCTAAGCCAAGTCCTTTCTGATTTTCTTCAGAGAGTTGTGGACTAATTTTTTCTAATGTTTCATGAGTTAGGGAGTCAAGGAAAGCCTGATATTCAGCACTCATCTTAGTTACTGATAATGATGAACTTTGTGAAATTTCACTTTTTGACTGCAAGCTGTCATATGTAGCGATTGTTTCAGAAAATTGAAGAGTTTTCCTTTGTTCTTCATTTCTCTTAGACTTACTTCCAGAGGAGGATGTTGATGTATCATCACATATACCTAATGTATTTTTTCTAGGACGAGCTTTACAAATTTGGTTGGAAGTGGTCCCATCAGAAGCTTCCTTTAGAGAGTTTGATGTTTCTTTAATAACTCCAGATTCCTCCACTAACCGTGATCTAGATTCTTTCCTAAATTGACTAGTGAGATCCTCTTGCTCTTCTGAAGTACCCTTCTTTTCAGACATCTTATTTGCTGATATGTTTTATACCAATACAAGATTGCAATTCAATTATAATTTTCATGTTTAATTTTTTCCTTTGAACCTACAAAACAAATGATGTGAAGAGATATAATAAAGATGTTAAAATTACAAATGAATTTTAATACAACTTTATTCTATAATAAGTAATTTAATAATTATTAAAATACATTTGTAACTACTTAACTATATATAATTTCTGGCTAAAGATAGTTTATTGATTGCATGCATTTATCACGATACTCTTGATACCACATTAAAATTATAGAAAGGAATAAAAAAGATCAAAGAAAATGAGAAAGGATACATAAGAGAATGAAAGAACTCAGCAAATTTTTGGAAGACGGGATAGCCAGTGGCCCCCCTGTGCCACATGCAGAGAGTACCATTCTCATTGTGGATATTGTAGGTTTACATATGGTATTGAAGCGTCTTGTCCCAACAAATTCAGTGCGTTATGACAGTTCTCCAATAGGTGGAAGTAAAATGCCTTAAAGAAGGGGATGCTTTCTATCAAAAGTAGAAGTAAAACAACCTTTTCAAGGACTAACGCCTGACTTTAAGTCTTTTGTTTGACTCTTGAGGAACCTGCAAAACTAGGCAGCACCCTTCTTCAGAGGTCTGGATCCCACCTCCGTAGGTCCCTCCTCCAAGTTTGTGGTTTTTAATAACCCAGCCTCTTCCCTTTGTTCCGTCATCCCTAGGGGTGGTAGCTCCTTCCTGTATTTATTATCTCTATGTTACTGCAGTTCCCCCTCTACCTTTTCAGTTCTCCAATACTTGTCTACACAACTCCCTGTATTTACTGCTCCTTCTTTTTATTATTATTATTTATTGAAATATGGTTGATTTACAATATTGTGTTTCAGGTTACAGCAAAGTGATTCAGTTATATTTTTCAGATTCTTTTCCATTATAGGTTATTATAAGATATTGAATATAGTTCCCTGTGTGATACAGTAAATCCATGTTGCTTATCTGTTTTATGTATAGTACTTTGTATCTGTTAATCCCATACTCCTAATTTATCCCCTCCCCCACCTTTCCCCTTTGGTAACCATAAGTTTGTTTTTGATGTCTGTGAGTCTATTTCTGTTTTGTATACATATTCATTTGTATTATTTTTTTAGATTCCACATATCAGTGATACCATATAATATTTGTCTTTATCTGACTTGCTTCATTATGCATAATATTTTCTAGGTCCAACGATGTTGCTGCAAATGGCAATATTTCATTCATTTTTATGGCTGAGTGATACTCCATTGTGTATATATATTTTCTTACACCAATCATCTGTTGATGGGCATTTGGGATGTTTCCGTATCTTGGCTATTGTAAATAGTGCTGCTGTGAACACTGGGGTGTGTGTATCTTTTTGAATTAGAGTTTTCGTCTTTTCCAGGTATATACCCAGGAGTGGAATTGCTGGATCATATGGTAGCTCTATTTTCAGTTTTTTAAGGCACCTCTGTACTGTTTTCCATAGTGGCTGCACCACTTTACATTCCCACCAACAATGTAGAGGGGTTCCCTTTTCTCCATATCCTCTCCAGCATTTATTATTTGTAGACTTTTTGATGATAGCCATTCTGACTGGTGTGAGGTGCTACCTCATCATGGTTTTGACTTGCATTTCTCTAATAATTAGAGATGTTGAGCATGTTTCCATGCACCTGTATGTCTTCTATGGATAAATGTCTATTTAGGTCTTCTGCTGATTTTTTGATTGGGTTGTTTGTTTTTACTTATTTTTTCAATGTTGAGTTATATGAACTGTTTGTATATTTTGGATATTAACCCATGGTCCATTACATTATTTTCAAATATTTTCTCCCATTCTGTAGGTTGTCTTTTCATTTTGCTGATGGTTTCCTATGCTTTGCAAAAGCTTTTTAGTTTGATTAGGTCCCATTTGTTTATTTCTACTTTTATTGCTTTCGCCTTGGGAGATTGATCTAAGAAAATATTGCTACAATTTATGTCACGATGTCTTGCCTATGTTCTCTTCTAGGAGTTTTACGGTGTCGTCTTATATTTAGGTCTTTAAACCATTTTGAGTTTATTTTTGTATATGGTATGAGGGAGTGTTCTAATTTCATTGATTTACATGTAGCTGTCCAGCTTTCCCAACACCACTTGTTAAAGAGTCTTTTCTCCTTGGTATATTCTTATCTGCTTTGTAGTAGATTAATGGACTATAGGTATGTGGGTTTCTTTTTCGGCTCTCAATTCTGTTCCATTGATCCATATGTCTGTTTTTGTGCCAATACCATGCTGTTTTGATTACTGTATCTTTGTAGTATAGTCTGAAGTCTGGAAGGGTTATGCCTCAAGCTTTGTTCTTTTTCCTCAGGATTGCTCTGGCAATTCTAGGTGTTTTGTGGTTGCATATAAATTTTTGGATTTTTTGTTCTAGTTCTTTGAAAAATGTCATGCGTATTTTGATAGGGATCACATTGAATCTAGATTGCTTTGGGTATTATGGCCATATTAACAATATTAATTTTTCCAATCCACGAGCATCGGATAGCCTTCCATTTCTTTGACTTAACTTCAATTTCTTTTATCAATGTCTTATAGTTTTCAGTGTATAGGTCTTTAACCTCCTTGGTTAAGTTTATTCCTAGGTAATTTTTTTAATCGATTTTAAACAGGATTGTTTTTTTACTTTCTCTTTCTGGTATTTCATTGTTAGTGTAAAGAAATGCGACAGATTTATGTATATTAATCTTGAATCCTGCTCCCTTGCTGAATTCATGGATTAGTTCTAATAGTTTTTGTTTGGAGATTTTAGGGTTCTCTATATAGAGTATCATGTCATCTGCAAATAGTGACAGTTTTACCTCTTCCTTTCCAATTCATATACCTTTTATTTCTTTTTCGTACCTAATTCCTGGGGCTAGTTCTTCCAATACTATGTTAAATAGAAGTGGTGATATTGGGTATCCTTATCTAGTTTCTGAATTTAGTGTGAAAGCTTTCAGCTTTTCACTGCTGAATGTAATGTTGACTGTAGGTTTGTCATATATTGTTTTTATTATGTTGAGATATGTTCCCTCTATACCCACTTTGGTAAGAGTTTTTATCATGAATAGATATTGAATTTTGTCAAATGCTTTTTCTGCATCTATTGAGATGATCGTGTGGTTTTTGTTTTTTCTTTTGTTGATGTGGTGTATCACATTGATTGATTTACATATGTTGAACCATCCTTGCGACGGTGGTATGAATCCAATTTGATCATGGTGTATGATCCTTTTTATGTATTGTTGGATTCAGCTTGCCAATATTTTGTTGATGATTTTTGCATCTATACTCATCAAATATATTCACCTGTAATTTTCATTTTTTGTAGTGTCTTTGTCTAGTTTTGTTATAAGGGTGATAGTGACTTCGTGGAATGAATTTGGGAATGTTCCCTCCTCTTCAATTTTTTGGAATAGTTTGAGATGGTCAGTATAAGTTCTTCTTTGTATGTGTGGTAGAATTCCCCAGTGAAGCTGTCCAGTCCTGGACTTTCGTTTGCAGGGAATTTCATTAAAGATTCTGTTTCACTTCTAGTGATTGCTCTGTTCAAATTATCTGTTTCTTCTTGACCCAGTTTTGGCAAGCTGTATGTTTCTAGAAACTTGTCCCTTTCTTCTAGGTTGTCCTAGCATATAACTGTTCATAGTATTATGATTTTTTTTTGTATTTCTGTAGTTTCAGTTGTTATTTCTTCTCTTTCATTTCTTATTTTGTTAATTTGGGTCCTCTCTCTTTTCTTCTTGGTAAGCCTGGCTTGAAGTTTGTCAATTTTGTTTATCTTTTCAAAAAAACAGTTCTTAGTTTTATTATTCTTTTCTGTTGTTTCTTTTAATCTCTATTGTATTTATTTCCTCTGTGATCTTTATTATTCCCTTTCTTCTTCTGAATTTGGGTTTTGTTTTTTCTTTTTCTAATTCTTTTAGGTGATAGGTAAAGTGTTTATTTGAGATTTTTCTTATTTCTTGAGGAAGGTTTGTATCACTGTGAACTCCCCTCTTAGAACTGCTTTTGCTGCATCTCAGAGATTTTGTAAGGTTGTATTTTCATTTTCGTTTGTCTTGAGGTATTTTCTGATTTCTTCTTTGATTTCATCGTTGACTCATTGTTTTTTTTAGTAGCATGTTGTTTAGTTTCCACGTGTTCATTCTTTTCTCGTTTTTCTTTCTGTGGTTGATTTCTAGTTTCATATGGTTGTGGTCAGAAAATATGCTTGAAATAATTTCTATCCTCTTAAATTTGTTGAGGCTTGTTTTGTGACCTAGCAGGTGGTCTATTCTAGAGAAGGTTCCATGTGCACTCGAAAAGAATGGTATTCTGGCAACTAAGACCCGATGCAGGCAAAAAAATAATAAATAAAATAAATAAATATAAAAAAATAAAAAAGAAAAGAATGGTATTCTGTTTTTTGTTTGTTTGTTTTGTATGTAGTGTCCTGTAGATAGCAATTAAGTCCAACTGATCTATTGTGTCATTTAGGACCTCTGTTGCCTTATTGATTTTTTTCTTCTGGATGATCTGTCCATTAATGTCAGTGGGGTGTTAAAGTTTTCTACTTTTAATGTAGTGCTGTCAGTTTCTCCCTTTATATCTGTTAGTATTTGTTTTAGATATTTAGGTGCTTCTATATTGGGTGCATATATGTTAATGAATGTAATATACTCTTGTTGTATTGATCCCTTTATCGTTATATAATGTCCTTATTTGTCTTTATGGCCTTTGGTTTAAAGTCTATTTTGTCTAATTTGAGTATTGCTACCTCTGCTTTCTTCTCGTTTCCATTTGCATGAAATATATTTTTCCATCCCCTCACCTTCATTCTGTGTGTGTCTTTTGCCCTGAAGTGAGTCTCTTGTTGGCAGCATATTATAGATTCTTGGTTTTCTTAATCCAGTCTGCTACTGTATGTCATTTGAGTGGATCATTTAGTTCATTGACACTTAAAGTAACTATTGATAGGTATGTACTTATTGCCATTTTAAACCTTGTTTTCCAGTTGTTTTTGTAGTTCTTCTTTGTTCATTTCTTCTTCTTTTTGTTTTTCGTCTTGTGGTTTGATGATTTTCTTTTGCAGTATGCTTGAATTCCTTTCTTTTTGCTTTTTGTGAATCTGTTGTATGTTTTTGATTTGTGGTTACTCTAGTTTTCAAGTATGTTGACCCATGACTATATCTACTTGCTTTAAACTGATAGTCATACAAGTTCAAACACATTCTAAAAGATCTATATTTTTATACTCCTCTCCCCCACATTTTGCAATTTTGATGTCCTGTTTCACATCTTCATGCTTATCCTTTTGCTGTTAATTGTAATAGTTATCATTGCTTTCGAAAATTTTTGATTGTTTTTTTGAGCTATGTACTGGCTTATTTAAGTGATCTTCAATTCTTTTATATATTGGCCTTTCCTATGTGGTTTTCCATTTCCTATAGATTCTTGCTTCTTTTCTATTTAGAGAAGACTCTTCAATATTTCTTTTAGGGTAGGTTTAGTATTGCTGAATTCTTTTAGTTTTAGCTTATCTGAGACATTTTTTATCTTGTCTTCTATGCTAAATTATATTCTTGCTGGATAGAGTATTCTAGTTTTCAGGTTTTCCCTTTCAGGACTTTGAATACATCATGCCACTCCCTTCTGGCCTGCAAAGTTTCTGCAGAGAAATCAGTTGACAGCCTTATGGGGATTCCTTTGTAACTTACTCTTTGTTTTCTTTTGCTACCTTTAGAATCTTCTCTTTAACTTTTGCCATTTTAATTATGATGTGTCTTGCTGTGAATCTGTTTGGGTTCATCTTGTTTGCGATCCTCTGTGTTTCCTGTACTTGAATATCTGTTTTCTTCCTTAGGTTTGGGAATTTTTCAGCCATAATTTCTCCAAATACATTTCGATCCCCCTTTTTGTCTCTTTTCCTTCTGGAACCCCTATTATGTGTAGGTGGGCATGCTTTATGTTATCCCATAGATTTCATACATTGCTATCATTTTTTTTCATTTGCCTTTCTGTCTGCTGTTCTGACTGTGTGATTTCCATTATTCTCTCTTCCAGATCACTTATTTGTTCTTTCATTTCATTTAGTGCTATTCATTGCTTCTAGTTAGTTTTTATCTCGGCAATTGAATTGTCTAATTTTGATTGATTCATCTTTATAGTTTCTAGTTCCTTGTTACAGTGATCTTCATTTTTATCGATAATCTTTCTTAATTACTTTAGCATTTTTATTATCTCCTTTTAATTACTTGAGCATTTTTATTATCTCCTTTTTGAACTCAGGGTCTGGTAGACTAGTGAGGTCTGTTCCATTGTTTTTTTATTTCAGGGGACTTCTCTTGTTCTTTTGATTAAAAGTAGTTCCTCTGCTTTTTCATTTTACTTAACTTTCTATGTCTCTATGAATTTAGGAGAAACAGTTATCTACTGTGGTCTTGAAGGGGTGATTTTATGTGGGATCATCCCTGTGAAGACTGTGTGCTTCCAATATTTTTGGTGCAAGGATTGGTTTTGGTATACGTAACAGCCACGTCTTTCTTCAGAGTATGCTGGCTGTTATCCCCTTGATAAGGGGTTATGATTGATGTTGTGCTGTCTAGAGGCTGTACTGGATGTGAAGTGGGGCTTCCTCTTTGCTCTGTGGTTGTCACTGCCCTGTTGGGGGTAGGATCTGCTCCCCAGTTGTTGGAGTAGAAGCCCTGAAGGTTGGGTTTGATCAGGCTCCGTTGCCCTTGGGTGCATGCCTTGCACCAAAGGAGATGATTGCTGAAGCAAGTGAGGCCCATGCTGTCACAGCAGACCTGTGTGCTGCCTGTGTAGGCATCTGCATTTCCACTCAGAAGCAGCCCAAGATCGCATCCCTTTCTCTGTTGTGTTCATCCCAAATCTAGTGTAAGGCTGTGGTGTGCAATAGCCTGGGGTTGGGGTCAGGGTGTTGTGGCTGCAGGAATTGAGGTGGCTGTGCTGCCTCCTGGGATCTGGACTGCCTCTGTGGCAGTCTTCTCCCAGGACCTGTCTGCCCAAGATTAAGTTCTTAGCCGCCGCATGTTCTTGGCACCACCTGGTGCACAAGCTGACAATGTCTTCCCAGTTTGACCCACAGCCCTCAAGTGTGTGCTGACAACGGTCTCTGCACTTCTGCCCAGATCACATTTCAGGTGCCTCAGTCTGTCTCTGTGTAGCTAGACTGAACCTTTGCCCTGATCTCGCACCTGCCTGTGGTGTGGAGTGAATGGGGCCAGGGTATTCACCTCTTTGGATTGGGAAATGCAGCAAGTTGGTAGCCACCAGAGCAAGTTTCTCTCCTTCCTGATTGTTAGCACACCAGCATGTGGGCACTCCTCGTGAGTAGAGTCTAGGCTTCTCCAGCCCTTCTGTCTGTCTCAGCAGATTTCCCAGCAGGCAAGAGGGCTCCCCAGGGCGAGAGTCCACTCATGTGGACCTTTAATTCCTTACAGATCTGTCCCAGGGGCACCAGTCTCCACTGGATGCCCTTTCTTTTCTTGGGCCTACCCAGTTATGTGGAGATCTTTATTGCTCTGGTTGTATAGGAAATCTTCTGCCAGTTTTCAGTTGGTTTTCTGTGAGAATTGGTCCATATGTAGGTGTATTTTTGATGTGTTTGTGGGGAAGGTGAGCTCCATGTCCTCCTACTCTGCCACTTTAGTCTCCCTCCTAAATTATTTCTATTAAACTGGTATGGTTTCAATATTTCATAAACTCTCCAAGAGAACAGAAAAAGAGGAAACAGTTTTCAACATGTTTTATGAGACTAACCTTGATATCAACACCTAAGGAAGACAATATGAATAAGAAAATTACAGGTCAATTTTACTCAAGGCGAAAATGCAAAAATTCTACACATTAGAAAACTGTTCTATATATTTTAAAAACTAGCATATATAAGAAGATGAATATTTTGTGATTAATTTGCCTTTGTCCCAGAAATACAAGGTTTGATTTTAACATGAGAAAATTTATTTTACCACATTAAGATATTAAAAGATAAAAACCATATTATCATTTCAATAGATGCCAAAGCACTTGATAAATTGCAACATTTTTCATAACTTTAAAGAAAACTTTTAGCAAACTAGGAATACATGAGAATTTCCTTAATCTGCTAAACAGTGTCAATAAAAAATCTACAATAAATGTCGTACCTAGTGCTGAAACAGTAAAAACTACCCTTTGATATTGGAAGCAAGAAAATGTTGCCCTCTATCATCACTTCTATTCAACATTGTACTGAAGATCTTGGCCAGTGTCATGAGGCAAAGAAAAAATGTATAGTGATTATAAGAGAAGAAATAAAAGTCATTAGTTACATATAATATAATTATATATGTAGAAAATCCAAGATCATCTACAGATAAATTATTAGAATTGATAAGAACATAAAGTAATGTTGATGAATACAAGCTCAACATACAAAAATCAATTTCGTTTCTTATGCCAACAAAAAGGAGTTAGAAATGAAAGTTTAAAGAGGTATCATTTATGATCCAGAAATATCAAGTACATAGGAATAAATCTAACAAAAAATTTGTAAGACTTCTACAAAAAAAATACTACTTAATGTAACTACAAAATGTGATGAGATAAATTGGACAAAACCTAAATAAATGGAGTATTTTTTTTCAAATTGATCTATAAAATGAATAAAATTCTAATCAAAATCCTAACTTTCTTTTTGTGGAACTTGACACGCTGTTGCTTAAAAGTACTTGGACAAAGGGCCAAGAATAGTCATGATACTCTTAAAGAAGGAAACGCAGGTGGGAGAAATTGCTTGTTGGATATCAAGCCTTATTATGAAGTAATTAAGTAATTAAGTAAGTAATTAATCAGTAATTAAGGTGATATGGTATTGGTACAAGAATATACAAGTAGGGACTTCCCTGGTGGCTCAGTGGTTAAGAATCCGCATGCCAATCAATGCAGGGGACACGAGTTCAATCCCTGGTCTGGGAAGATCCCACAGGCCGTGGAGCAACTAAGCCCGGGTGCTGCAACTACTGAGCCTGCACTCTAGATCCTGCGAGCCACAGCTACTGAGCCCATGTGCAACAACTACTGAAGCCTGCACACCTAGAGCCCATGCTCTGCAACAAGAGAAGCGACCACAGTGAGAAGCCCGTGGACCGCAACTAGAGAATGCCCGTGCGCAGCAAGAAGACCCAACGCAGCCAAAAAAACGATAGAATATACAAGTAGATCAGTAGAATATACACAAGTCTCAGAAACAGACATTTGATTATGGCATATGGATACTTGATTTATGAAAAAGATGGGACTTTGGAGCATTGGGAAAAAATGGTCTTTTCAATAATGATGCTAGAGCAACTGGACAATTAGTGAGCTAGAAAATGTGAAAGATATATCCAGAATGTAGTAAAGAGAGATAAGGAGATGGAAAGTAAAGCAACACGTGGAAAATATAATGTAATGGACCAACATGTCTAATTAGAGTTTCAAAAGGAGAAAGTAGAGACAATGAACCAAAAGCAATATTTAAAAAAATAATGGCTATGAATGTTCCAGGACTGATGAAAAATATGAATCCACAGATCCATGATGTACAACATATCCAAAGCAGAATAAATAAAAAGTTTTACCCTGAAACTATAGAACATTATAAACAATGAAAATATCATGAGAGCAGTCAGAGAGTAGGGAAGGAACACTTACAAAGGAATGACAAGATGAGAACAGACTTCCTAGCAACTATGGTGAAAGTCATGATCAACGTAGAACTGGGTATCCAGTCTAAATATGTTGATAATCAAAATAAATGTGAATGGAATAAATAACCAATTTGTAACAAAACAAAACAAGAAAGAAAACCTAAGTGCTATTTATCAAAGATAACTCTAAAGCATAAAACCACAAAAAGGTTGACATTAAAAGAATGGGACCCATGCATATATGGACCTTCATCTATGACAAAGATGGCATTAAGAACAATGGGGAAAGAATAGCTTTTGATTCTGGGTCAACTGGGAATCCATATAGAAAGAAAAAGATTTTTGACCCTTATCTTGCCATCCACAAAAATCAATTTTAGGTGGACTATAGATTTAAATGTGAAAAGTAAAACAATAAGACTTCAAGTAGATGATATTAAGAGGATGTCTTCATGACATTAGGATAGAGAATGAATTCTTAAGTGGACACAAAAAGCATTGTTTGTAATAGTAACGGATTGGCTATAACATAAATGTCCATAATTGTAGGCATATTAAATAAATTATATTATTTCCATGTGTAGATCTAACTTTAGCAGAACTGTAACCACACCAGACTGCACCGGGATTTAATCAATACACTTTTGGATTTTGCTTTAACTGAGTGTTAAAGCTTATTAAAAAAAAAAATCTGTGTCCAAATGGTCTCCACTCAGAATTTCTCAAAATGTATGGCTTATGTCTTTAACTGTAATTTCAACTATGGTTGAGTCAGAGTATTTGGGTCTAGAATTCTCTATTTCCACAATGTGTTTTGTCATATTTTAATTTTATACTTTTTGCTTTTTGTGCCTCATTTAAGAAATTCTTCTATATTTACTTCTGTATCATTCGGGGTCCCACAGGAAAGACATGATCCATTCAAATTGAGTAATTTGAGGAAAACACTTTATTAAGTGTTATTCAGGGAATTCCCTGGCGGTCCAGTGGTTAAGACTCCACGGTCTCACTGCCAAGGGCCCGGGTTCAATCCCTGGTCAGGGAACTAAGATCCCATAAACTGCGTGACATGGTCAAAAATAAATAAATAGAAGTGGTATGCAGCAAAGACTGATATAAGGTGCATATGAAAGATACCCAGCATCTAAAACATTTTATGCTTTGCCTTTTACAGTTGGTTCTTTAATCTATATGGAAATAATTTTGTGTATGCTTTGAGGAAAAGTATCTTATTTAATTTTTTTCTCACATATCTAGTCAATTATTTCCAACACTTTATTGAATAATAAGTCCTTTCTTCACTGATTTCTAATGTTGCCTCAATCATACTTCATATATGTGTGGAAGCTGTTTCTGGACTTTCATTTCTATTCCTTTTATCTACTTGTGTAAGTTTGCATCAATACTACATTTTTTTAATGATTATAACTTTATAATAAAACTTGATATCCGGTAGAGAAAGTGCTCTCACCTTATTACCGTTTTTCTTCAAAACTATAGTGGTTATTTTCAATCGTTTACATTGCCAGATCAATTTCAGGATAAGCGTGTCAAGTTCCACATAATATCTTGCTTATATTTCAATAAGAATTGAATTTGTAAGTTAATTTGGGAAAGAAGTGATGTATTTATGACGTTGAATCTTCCTATTTAATAATGTGATATAGCTCTGTTACTGTTGGGAATGATATCTGTTTCCTATGTCTTTTTTTTTAGTTTTAAAAATATTGGTATACAGGAACACTACTAATTTTTGTATGTTGATTTTGTATCCAGCAAGCTGACTGGGCTCTCTTATTAGTTCTAATAAGTTTACACATTCTCCTAGATTTTCTAAAGAGACAATACCATAAATATTGGTGGTTTTTTCTTTCTTCTTATCCAGTCTCTGACTCTTGTTTATTCTTATGGTCTTACTACATTTGTTAAGCCCTTCAACACAATGTGGAATAGGAGGAATGATAGCCGCTGTCTTATTTCTTTAATCTGCTAATGTGGTGTATTACATTAATAGATTTTCTTTATTGAACATGTGACATTTCTTGGATAAATCATACTTGGTCATAATATATTACTTTTTAATTTACTTCTGAATTAAATGTAACATTTACTCAGAATTTTTTTTTTTTTTTTTTTTTTTTTTTTTTTTTTTTTTGTGGTATGCGGGCCTCCCTCTGCCGTGCCCTCTGTTGTGGCCTCCCCCGTTGCGGAGCACAGGCTCCGGACGCGCAGGCCCAGCGGCCATGGCCAATGGGCCCAGCCGCCCCGCGGCACGTGGGATCCTCCCAGACCGGGGCGCGAACCCGGCTCCCCTGCATCGGCAGGCGGATGCGCAACCACTGCGCCACCAGGGAAGCCCCTACTCAGAATTTTTAATGCCTATGTTATTAGTAATTTTGCTAATAATTTCCCTTTCCTGTACTGTTCTTGTCCAGTTTTACTGTCAAGGTTATATTATGCTCGTAAAATGAGCTGGGTAACAACCTAATTACCTACTTCTTGAAGCATTTTATATATTATAGGAATAATCTCTTCCCTGAAGGTTCTGTAAAATTTGCTTTTTCATCTCTTATTAATTTGATTTAATGGTTACTGGTTTGTCCAAATTTTCTTTTTCTTCTTGAGACATGTGGGGAAGTAACTGCTTTCTCCTGACTTCAAGTTTTCATGTGGAGGAAACTCTACTCATGCAATGCCCTTGGTCTTGAGCCTCATCTCCACTATATCTCCTCTTCAGAGAAGAGGAGACTTGGATGACGGATGAACTCAGGCCCTTTTGGGCTCCCTCCTTCCAGTCTTTCTGTCTGCAAGATTTGTGTTCTAGCCGGTTGTCTTCCATAGAATAAAAGGGCTGCATACCTGCTGGGGCAGCCAAGGCTGTCCATCTGTGTGATGACAAAGTAATTATGTCGAATTCAGTGGCAAATTATTACAAGTTCACTTAGCTATAGACCAAAGCCATTCTCTCTAAACTGCTTTATCAGTCATAAATGTGTTTTGACTTCTTTCTAGCTGGTTATATTTAATGATAAGAAACTTGGGAGGGGAAGAAAGGGTGTTATTCTTTGTCCACAATTTGCAACATCTGGTGCATTGGCTGAACACTTTGAAAAACAAATACAACTAAAGAAATTAAGGCTCTGGGAGTGGTGAGGGTTCATGGTTTACAGCCTTGGAGTTTTGACCTTGGTATTTTGTAGCAGCCCAGATTGTGCAGTTGGCTTTTGTGGGAATGGCTTCTTCAGGTGGCTTTAGCCCTTGTGCTTTAGTAAGCATGGCATACAGGGGGTTGTGATATTGATGGGTCACCATAGTTTATGGTAGTTTTATCCTCTGGTATTTGGTTGTTTTTCTGCAAAAGGGGTATTGTTTTGTTTTTGTTTTTATTGTGGTAAAATATACATAAAATTTATCAGTTTAACCATTTTAAAGTGTACAGTTAGCAGCATTAGGTACATTCACATTGCTGTGTAACAAAAGGGTTGTTTTTAAAAGATACAGAATCAAATAAGTGTTGCTCTGGTCTCCATGTGTGGGTACCTACAGATTGGCCATGAATGCTGCACCCAGTTTGGACTGGTATTGGAGGAGAAACTGAGTCAGAGATGAGATCTGTGTGTGTGTGTGTATATATATATACACACACACACATATACACCCACATATATACACATATCGGGGAGATAGAGCAACCCAAAGGAAGAATAGGTGCTGGAGAAGCAACTATGATATCCCTTTCTTAGAGATAGCCAGTGATGAATATCATATATATACTTTTTTTTAAACAAAATTGAGATTGTGCATCATTGTCCAATATGGTAGCTACTAACCACATGTGGGTATTTCAATTTCAATTTAATTAAATTATAATTCAGCTCCTCAGTCATACTAGCCACAATTTAAGTGCTGAGAAGCCACACTTGGCTGGCGACTACCTTATTGAATGGTACAGATATGAAACATTTACATTGTCACAGAATATAAATCATAGTTAACATACCATGGTTTGAAATCAAATATTTGAAAAGTTTATCTTTCATGCCTGAGAAATATTCCATAGAAGGATGTACCATCAATTATTTAACCATTCCCATGTGAGCATTTTTAAGGTTGATACACACAACTAAATAACATTCTAAAAATGTATACTATATTGTCTGTCCTCATTCTCACAAGCACTGAGTTTCAGTTAAAAACAAATATTGGGGCTTCCCTGGTGGCGCAGTGGTTGAGGGTCCGCCTGCCGTTGCAGGGGACACGGGTTCATGCCCCGGTCCGGGAAAGATCCCACATTCCGCGGAGCTGCTGGGCCCGTGAGCCATGGCCGCTGAGCCTGCGCGTCCGGAGCCTGTGCTTCGCAACGGAAGAGGCCACAACAGTGAGAAGCTCGCGTACCGCAAAAAACAAACAAAAAAAGCCAAATATTGCCAATTCGATAGGCAAAAATAGATCCCAACTCTGTTTTCCTAAATATTAGTAAGTTGAACAATGACCCAATATAATTTGTTACAGAGCTGAAAGACATGGACGTTCAGGGAGCCACAGGGGCATTTTTATACCGTGCAGCATCGACAAATTGCTTCCTAGAATGTGAAAAAATGGCCACTGA
This sequence comes from Physeter macrocephalus, assembly GCF_002837175.3. Taxonomy (NCBI): domain Eukaryota; kingdom Metazoa; phylum Chordata; class Mammalia; order Artiodactyla; family Physeteridae; genus Physeter; species Physeter macrocephalus. Next base: position 57,375,803 of record NC_041218.1, read on the forward strand.
ACAGAGGCTAAAGCAACGTAGAACAGGATGCACACACTCTCGAAATGGGTATCCCAGGGGCATGGAGAAAAGGGAGGACGCGCAGAGCTGCAGGTGTTGAGGGGAAATGGGAGGAGAAAACCTGGATTTGGCGTAGAGGACCGCCGAAGTAAGTCACAGAGCTTCGCGTCACCTGGAGTCTTTCCGCAGCGAGTGGCGGGAGGGGTCGCATCCAAGGACTCTAGCGAAGGAGGCGGCGGCCTGCTGTTCGGCTTTGACGCGAGCCTGGGCCCATGGCAGCAGTGGCCTGGCGCCTGGGCTCTGCCGCACACCCGCACGTTTGTGACCTGGCCCTCGGTCACACTAGGACACCTCGGGGGAGGCCTGGGCCTCCATTCAAATCCCCAGGAGGGACACGCGCCGGCCTCCGCATGCAGAGTAGAGAACGCGCGCCAGGGTCCTCGGCTTGAGCATTGGAATCTCCCAAGTAGATAAGGGTTCTGATTTAATTGGTCGGGGGTGTCCCAGGCTTCTGATTCTAAGAAGCCGCGGGGATGAAAAGCCACGGGCCAGGGCCCTGGTCCCCAGAGGTTACTAACACGCTAATCCACTCGAGTCCGACTTCACGGATAGTCATTGACGCTCCGAGGTTTTTCTCCGGGAACCTTGTTTTACTGCCTGTGGGATGAACAGCAGGCGATACAGGCGCGGTGAAAATGGCATTTAGTGACATGGAGGACGCAGCTTGTCACCGAACCAATTCATTTGGTTTAACCAAACATCCAGTCCAACCTCTTTTGTCTCGGTTGCTCCCGGGCCATTCTTCAGGGTGGGCGAGGCTCCCAAACCACGAACCAGGCTGAAGGTGAGCAACCCGAGCTCAGGAATAACCGAGTTTATGCTGATCTCCAGGAGGTGGCGACTGCACCTGTGTTTAAAGGGATCCCCGAGACCATGAGGATTTGATTTGGAGGCGTGTCTGCCTTTGAAATTACCAAGAAGAGTACTGGGGAATGAATGTAGGCAGGAGAGGTGGCTGAGCTTTGAGAAAGCTTCTTGGGGTGAGTGTGACTTCCTTTCTCCCATCATCTAAACAACAGGAGGAGGAAAAGTTACAGGACTAATTTAGTCCTAGCCTAATATAACCCAAACACGGTATTTATCAGAAAAACAGAAAGTATTTGTAGAATGTGAGGATGTAATTGAAGAACCGGATAATAGAACTTTAAGAAAAGGGAAATAGAAAACTTTAAAAGGAATTCCTTGGTTTACTAATAATGTTGCAGAAAGGGGGACCCCTTCCAGGGCCCGAGAGTGGGCTCTTGTCTAACACTCAGAAATGAACTGTCCGAGGAAACACATGTGCTGACAAAGCAAGAGATTTTATTTGGAAGGGGCACCTGGTGGAGAGCAACAGGGTAAGGGAACCCGGAGGACTGCTCTGCCACGTGGCTCGCAGTCTTGGGTTTTATGGTAATGGGGTTAGTTTCCGGGTTGTCTCTGGCCAATCATTCTGACTCAGGGTCCTTCCCGGTGGCGCTTGCAGGCTCAGCCAAGATGGATTCCAGCGAGGAGGATTGTGGGAGGCTGGTAGGACACATGGACTGGCATCTCCTCTCTCCTTTTGACCTTTCCCGAATTCTTACGGTTGGTGGTAGCTTGTTAGTTCCGTGTTCTTTACCAAGACCTCCTGTTGTAAGATAACTCATGCCAGGGTGGGTGGTTTCAGTCAGTGTTTCCCCTAACAATACCAGTATCTAAAATGTTACAAAATTGAATACCAAGTATTTTATCATGACTGAAATAAAGTACTCTAAAAATGCCACCTGAATTCATTCATATCTTTTGATGGACACCATCACATCCCTATTTCAAAGTGATGTTTAAAATGTCCTTTGAGTGCCGGTTTAACAGGAAACCTCCAATGCGTTATTATCCATAGACTCATATCAAAGGCTCACCTTTCATTTGCAAGGTCCCTGGTCTAGGCAGTTGGATGCTTCCCCTCGGCCTGGATGTTGCTGCCTTGGTGAATAGTCATGGCCCTCCTGGTTATCAGGGTGGTTGGCCCACGACTTTTCGCAGTCCTTTTCCACAGCCTTCCAACCCCTCCCGTCACCACCAAATTCAAATTTGGAATTAAAAGTTGAATAATGATTGCGGCTGACTTTCTAGAATTTATGAAAAGCAGTGAGGCTCCCTTCTTTATAATAATTCTACATGTGTAGCCTATTAGCATGCTATTTTGTGAATTGCACTTGCAATTTGTCATCTGCCTAATGAGTTAAGAACTTGGTGGTTTTTAAAATTGAGATATAATTGACATATAACATTGTTAGTTTCTGGTGTACAAAATAATGATTCAGTATTTGTATATGTGCAAAATGATCACCACAGTAAGTCTAACATCTGTCAACCTACATAGTTACAAAATTTTGTTCTTGCGATGAGAACTTTTAAGATCTACTCTTTTAGCAACTTTCAAATAGTACGTTATATCCCTAGGACTTTATGCTTTAACAGAAAATATTTACCTTTTGATCCACTTCATCCATATCTCCCCCTCCATCCCCTGCCTCTGGCAACCACCAATCTGTTCTCTAGATCTATGAGTTCAGGTTTTATTAGATTCCACATCCTTACGAGATCATATGGTATTTGTCTTTCTCTGACTTATTTCACTTAGCATAATGCCCTCAAGGTCCATCCATGTTGTCGCAAATGGCAAGATTTCTTTTTTATGGCCAAGTAATATTCCACTGTGTGTGTGTGTGTGTGTGTGTGTGTGTGTGTGTGTGTGTGTGTGTGTGTGTGTGATTTTTTGGTGTCAAATTCAAAAAATCATCACAAAGACCTATGTCAAGGAGCTTACCCACTATGCTTTCATCTAGTTTTATGGTTTCAGATCTTAAGTTAAAGTCTTTAATTCATTTTGAGTTAGTTTTGGTGTACAGTGTAAGATAGTGGTCCAGGTTCATTGTTTCGTATATGGCTGTCCAGTTTTCCCAACGCCATTTATTGAAGAGACTATCCTTTCCCCAATGTATATTCTTGGCTCCTTTGTCATAAATTAACTGACCATATATGTGTGGGCTCATTTCTGGGCTCTCTGTTCTATTCCATTGACATATATGTCTGTTTTTATGTCCCTACCATACTGTTGGAAATATATATAATTTGCTAGTGTTCCAGAGGTCTGGTATTTGTTTAATAATCAAGCGCATTAAAAAGTACTAATTAGTACACTTACCTTCTTTACTCAGCATAAGGTAGAGGTGAAAAAAGCTTTTTAATCTTAATATCACAATTTATATTACCTTTGGTCTTCAGAATACAGGTAGTTTTCTTATCCCCCTCCTCCCGTTTCTTTTAGGGAATTTAAATACTAAGGTTCTGACTTGTGATTTAAACTCCACATTAAAAAGCAGACTGGGATTACCTCTACCTAAGAATTGTCTCAAATTTTGTTTAGAACTTGAAAATAAGTTCCAAAAACATTTTGTTATGGTAACTCCTATAATAGTATTTAATCCATCTTGGAAAATGTCTATTTCTGAATCTTTCCTCATTTATACAGTAATGTAAATGAGAAATGATATATTTACCATTTCAATGATTGATTATGACTAAGAAAGAGGGAAATATGTAATTAACTTTATACCACATAGTGAAACCCTGATTTTAAACTGTTATACAATATAAAACAATAAGTGGTGTGTGAATATCCATGTATTTTAAGATAGGAGGTAACTTAACAAGTAAGCCAAAGTTCAGATAAAATTAATTAAAATCCAGCTTTTAACTATATACAGTAAATTATTTGTGAGTTAAGTGGCTGAAATAAATTAAAAATCCAGATTTGGCTTTTCTTCCTCCTAGTGGTTATATGTACGAAACTAAATTCAATATTAATTGAAAGCCAACAATCCAGAAAGGAAAAATGGTGCATATTTGAATTAAGTGAAAAATTTATTCATTTTTCTATCTATATATGACTTGCCATTTTAGGTTCTTTCCCTTTCACTGCCCTACTAGTATGTATTCAGTAAATACAAACAAGTATTATCAGCATCTGTAAAATATAACTGGGAAGGCATGTTATTAAAACATCACATAACATATTCCAAAATCAACAAATGATTCGCTGACTACTGGTTTGAGATTATACATGCATTATTTGATCATATAATTGAGTTAATGGCATTATTACATGATCCTGTAACAACTAAAGCATTTGGTATGCTGTGGTGGAGACTTGTTTTAAAAGCAATTGCCTTAGGTATATATTATTTTTAACTGTACAATTTTCTTCCAGTTTTACAGTAATGTTAGAAAACTGTTACTTTTTTCCCCTGTTGAATTGCATCACATATGGTTTACTCCCTAGGCAAGTAAGGGAAATTGTGCCAGTAGAGCACTGCAAATGAGAAAGTGGGGATAGTGGGCTCATCCTTGGATTGTCCTCAATGTGGGATCATCAGGTCAAGGAGAGTAAACATTTCCCAGATGGCTTTAGCAGCAGATTAAACCAATTTTCAGTACTACCGAGAATATATTCTCATATGTTGTCTTAATCCTGTGTCGTCATTGATTTTTATTAATGTAATTAGTTGTTTTATTATTTCATACTATTTTAACTATTTTAATAAGGTTGTTTTGCATTTTTGTTAGCAAAGATTTGTATTTTTCCACTTTTTAAAGTTGTCTGCATTTCTGAACGTATAACCTGTGAATCTTCTTTGACCACTCACTATTAAAATTTGAATACTGACATATTTCCATTAAATCTACATATATTTTTGGTAAATTTTCAACACTTGTATAGCAAGTTGTGATTCTTTTCTTTAATGTACTTTTAAAATTTATGTAGAATCCTTTTTGATGTACAGTTTTGTGAGATTTGACAAATACACCAAGTATTTGTCAATCATGATGAGGATATAGAACAGTTTTTACTCCCCCAAATTCATTTGTGCTGCCTCTTTATAGTCCCACATCCCCTCACCCCCATCCTTAACCTCTGATAATCATTATTTGCTTTCTGACTGTATAGTTTTGCTTTTCCAGTATGTCATCTAAAAGGAATGCTACAGTATGTAACCTTTTGAGTCTGGCTTTCGGTTACCATAATGCATTTGAAATTCATCCATATTGTTCATCAACAGTTTATTTTTTGTTACTGAGTAGTATTCCATTGTATGGATGTACCTGAGTTTGTTTATTCACTCATCCATTGAAGGATATTTGGGATGTTTCCAGTTTGGGGCAGTTATGAGTAATTACATTTCATTATGAATTATGAAAAAATGAGAAATGTATGCTATAAACATTTGCATACAAATTTTTATGTGAACATAAGTTTTTGTTTCTTGGATAAATTCTTAGGAGTGGAATGACTGGGTCCTATAGGTATATATTTAACTTATAAGAAACTACCAAACTGTTTTTGAAAATTGTTGTGCCATTTTGCATTCCTATTGCCATGTAGGAGTTCCAGTTGCTCTAAATTCCCTGATTCTTTTGCTTTCCTTTTTATTGTGTACATTTAAAGGCATTTTAAACACCTATTTCTCATGATACCCATTAAAAAAATCCATAAATGAATGTGCTCTAAAATATATTGGTCTGTTTTTCTCTAGTGATATTAAGGATCCCTTTATTTTTTCTTTTCTCATTGTTTTTTTTGTTTGTTTTTTGGCCACACGGTGCTGCTTGCAGGATCTTAGTTCCCCCACCAGGGATCAAACCCATGCCCCCTGCAGTGGAAGCGAGAGTCCTAACCCCTAGACCGCCAGGGAATTCCCTAAAGATTCTTTTTTTTTTTTTTTTTTTTAATTTATTTATTTATGGCCACGTTGGGTCTTTGTTGCTGCACATGGGCTTTCTCTAGTTGCCGCCAGCGGGGGCTACTCTTCGTTGCAGTGCGTGGGCTTCATTTTTTTTTTTTTTAATCATGATATTGCGTATATGTGGAATCTAAAAAAAGTGATATAAATGAACTTATATGCAAAACAGAAACAGACCCACAGACATAGAAAACAAACTTATGGTTACCAAAGCAGAAAGGAGGGGAGGGATAAATTATGAGCCTGGGATTAACACATAAAATATAAAATAGGTAACCAACAAGCACCTTCTGTATAGTACAGGGAACTATATTCAATATCTTGTAATAACTTATAAGGGAAAAGAATCTGAAAAAGAATATACATATATATAACTGAATCACTTTGCCGTACACGTGAAACCAATACAACCCTGTAAATCAACCATACCCCAATTTTAAAAAAAGAAATAGAATATTCCAGCACCCTTTTTGTACCCTGTCCCCGTCACTCCGCTCACAAGGTAACTACTATTCTCATATTTATCCCCATCAACTTGTTTGGCTGATTTTTGAACTTTATATAAACGAAATCATGCAGCACACTCATGATTGTACTGTTGATGGACATTTAGATATTTCTAGTTTGGGTCCATTATGAATCATATTGGTATAAATATTCTTTCTTGTCTCAGCCTTTAGGTTTTACTTGCCATAAAAGCTTTCTTTAAACTCCTGGCCTTAGTGACATGGTTCCCAACCTCCCTCCAGCCCTGCCCCTACCATCCAACACAAACCCTTAAGTCATCACTCTAACCTGCGGGCTTCATACTGCGGTGGCTTCTCCTGTTGCAGAGCATGGGCTCTAGGCATGTGGGCTTCAGTAGTTGTGGCACACGGACTTAGTTGCTCTGTGGCATATGGTATCTTCCCGCACCAAGGCTTGAACCTGTGTCCCCTGCAGTGGTTAAGAATCTTCTGCACCACCAGGGAAGTCCCTTAAAGATTCTTTTAATACTTACTTTTGCACATATGAAATTTATTAATATACAGTATGCAGGATGGTGCCAAGCTGTTTCTTTTCCATACTGATATCCATGTACCTAACAAGATGCTTTGTGTGTTGCCCTACCTTTGCCCGTTTCTCAAATGGCATTCTTTGGCTTGCTTCTCTCTACTCTCTTCCTGGGTGGCTTTAAATATGTTCCTGTAGTTTCAACTGCCACTCCAGCAGAGCCTTCTGAGCTCCAGGCCAAGGGCATCTCCACCTACATGTCCCTTAGGCACCAGGAATTCAATACATTTCTTCAAACCCTCCTCCTCCCTTCCCTATGTTAAGCATATATGGTACCATTTTTCCAGTTGCCCAGGACAGAAAGAGGGAAATTATTTGTGATTTCTATATCTTCCTAATTCCTCATATCCAAAAGGTCACTGGTTTTGTCAAAACATTGATCCGTTTCTTCCCATTGTTTTATATCTTCTTGCTCAGACCCCTTTGAGCCCTTCTGTACAGTGACCTAGGGTGATCTTTCAACACAAATCTGAACTAGTCAAGTCCTAAATGCTCCAGTGGCTCATTAGCAGGGAACATAACATCCTTCAAGATTTGATCTTTTTTTTTTTTTTGATAAACTTCTCAGCTACCTCTCCTTTACCTGACTAACGTCTAAATTCAGAAGACAGATTGCCAGATTTTGAATTCTGACTACCACTTATTGGTTTTTGATCTTAGACAAGTAACATAACCTCTACATATACAGTTGTACTCAGGTTATACAACATAAGAAAATGAAAACATTTACATTACTGTGTTAGGAAGTTTGGCTCCTAAGCTTTTTAAAAGATAGAAAACAAATGTTTTCTATGTTCTTTCTATGTTCTTTCTGTTTCTTCATCTGTTAGATGGGAATTATAGTAACTGCCTCAAAGTTATTGTTATGAGGATTAAACATATATATATGTATATATATATATATATATATATATATGAATATATCTAAAAGTGCTTCAGACAATGCCAGGCATATAGTATGCACCATTTTACTTTTTTTTTTTTTTTTTTTTTTTTCGGTACGCGGGCCTCTCACTGCCGTGGCCTCTCCCGCTGCGGAGCACAGGCTCCGGACGCGCAGGCCCAGCGGCCGTGGCTCACGGGCCCAGCCGCTCCGCGGCATGTGGGATCCTCCCGGACCGGGGCACGAACCCGCGTCCCCTGCATCGGCAGGCGGACTCTCAACCACTGCGCCACCAGGGAAGCCCTAGTATGCACCATTTTAAAGTATTAGTTATTATTATTATTTAACTAATGGGCAAGTATTTCCTGTTTATCCTTGGTGCCCTTCAAATGAATTCTGAACAACTAGCACTTCCTCTTATAATAGAAATTGGCACAATGTACTGAAATTGCTTTTCTCATCTACACCCTAAGGTGTTTAAAATATATTTCTTTGCCTGAAGCACTCTGGTTTCTAAGAACCCCCAGGGCTTACCCCTCTTTTGCTTTAGGGGCTTTTCAATCTGCCTATCCCTGCTTCTTCAAATACCAGATATGACCATGGAGGCATTCTGGCTTTACGAATACAAATGTTAAACGGAAATCATACCATCACAGATGGATTTTTGTTGAGGAAATATTTTTTGCATGTACTCAAACCAATTTAATTTCATGATCAGTTTCCTATACACACAGTACAGCAAAAACAGTTTAAATTTTTCCAATTTTCATCTGACTGAAATTATTTCAGTAAGAAGTAATTTGTTTTTTTCTCTGTAAATTTTAAAGGAATTGATTAATAAATCAGTTTTTTGCACATATCAAATTCTTCCAATTACAGTTTTTGCCACTGAGTTCCTCAGGATCAAATTAAAATCTAAATTTTATTTATGCGATTCTTCTATTAAATTTGGTCAAGAACTATAGGCAGTTTTACTTCATTATATATTTCTATCAAGTCTAATTTTTCTAGGGTCAATTTTTGCAATTTTTAATCTTACAAGATGTAGTTCTTCAGTAAGTATTCCTCTTTACAATGCAGTTATCATGCACAGGGTTACCTATTCTGGTTTTATTTCTACAATGGAAATTCATTTGCTGTGATTTGGATAAACAACTGTTTGAATTCACTTCTTAGCTAAAAATGAGAAAACTGTAATTCCTCTCATCAATTCTCCAAGACCATCCTTGAGGTCAAAATATCTCACCTCATTTCCTTTCTCCTCAACTCTCTTCACATCATTCATTCCTGCTTACTCCTCAGATGCTAGCTCAAGCAGCACTGGCTCGAGGAAGCCTCTCCTGATCTCTAAGACTAGATCAAGTTTCCCTCTTTTTGGTTAGATAGTACATTTTATTTTTCTTTCATCACAGTTTATGGGTGAAGATTTTTTTTTAATTTTTAAAAAATTTTGGCTGAGTTGGGTCTTGGTTGCTGCGTACAGGCTTTCTCTAGTTGTGGAGAGTGGGGGCTACTCTTTGTTGTGGTGCGCGGGCTTCTCATTGCGGTGGCTTCTCGTTGGGGAGCACAGGCTCTAAGCACGTGAGCGGTAGCTGTGGCGCACAGGCTCAGTAGTTGTGGCTTGCGGGCTCTAGAGCACAGGCTCAGGAGTTGTGGCACACAGGCTTAGTTGCTCCGCGGCATGTGGGATCTTCCCAGACCAGGGCTCGAACCCGTGTCCCCTGCACTGGCATGCGGATTCTTAACCACTGCGCCACCAGGGAAGTCCCTCATCACAGTTCATAAATATGAGTACTTATTATCTCCCTCATTAAACTCTGATCCCTGAAGGCAGGGACTTTTTCTTACCACTGGATCCCTGGCACATAAAAGGCACTCAAATTTATTGAAAGAATGATGAAAAGGAAAATAATATCTTTCATCCCCAGTGCTCACATAGTGCCTGACCAATCCTAGGCACTCATTAAAAGCTGTTTGCATTTTCCCCTTATTGTTTATTTCTGGTTTGTTATGGTCTGACAATGATGAATTTTTTTTCAATACTAACTTTGAAATTGACTTCTTAATGCTATATATTTTTAAGCTTTTAATAGCCATGCTACTCTAATAATTTCCTCTTCCCTTCTCTCAGGGCTGCCATACTGTACAACTCCGGGAGGGTACACTGTACCCAATGGAGCAGGGAGTTGTTTGATGCAGCACTGATGCATCCTCACTTCCCTCTGTGAAAGGAAAAGTGTTCAGCTATTTCCTAAAGTTAGTTATTACAGCAGCAGTTCTAAACCCTAAGCTGTAAATCAAAAATACCTGGGATACTTTCAAAACAGAAATGCTTGGGCCCCACCCGAAAATTATTGAGTCATAAAGTACCAAAACTCCCCAGGTAACTGCAGAGCTAGGGTTGGGAAACACTGGGTTGGGAGCACAGGATGAGTGTGGGAGTATTGGTTAGAAATTAATCTGGATAGGCAGGTTAGTGTATTCAACACTAAGGAATTGGAAATTAACTTTACATCAGTGAGGAGGGTTTTAATAGGGTAATGAAATAATCAGATCTATGAGAAAGGTTAACTTGGCACCAGTGTGGCAGGGTTTAGAGCCTGAGTTGGGGAGGCCAGGGGAAGAAGCTACAATGAGCCCAAGAATAGACTGTGAGGACTTGAACTAGGGTGGCTGCAGTGCAAACACAGAAGAAGGGAATAGGAAAGGACTCACAAGACATTTGACAGAATTCGCTAAGTGGAATTTGTAGGGTGATTAAAGAGGGAGAAGTTATAGACCACTCCCAGATTTCCAGGGTAAGCAACTGGATGCAGTTTGATGCCATTAACCAGAGAATACAAGTGTAAGGATAGAATGGAGCAGGTAAATGAAACAAATTCTGTTTCCAGCTATGATGAAACAGATGTTCCTTGTGTAAACCATTTAGGTGGAGCTAGAATAGCAAGAAATTGGAAATTAAGATCTAGAATTCAGAAGACAGGTTGAGGCTGAAGTTTTAGGTTTGGGAGTCAACAGGGTATTTGGTAACAATTGAGGCGATTGGAATGGATGAAACTGAACAGAGCACTGTCTATGTAGAGTCAAAAGTGCTTAGCACAGAATTAAAGATAAATCAGGCTTTCTCATTAAACTTACTTAACCACATAATCTTAATTTTACTTATTTTATTTTATTTTTTAATATTTATATTTATTTATTTGGCTGCGCTGTATCTTAGCTGCAGCATGTGGGACCTTCGTTACCGCGTGCAGGATCTTTTTAGTTGCTGCATGCAGGGTCTTTTAGTTGCGGCATGCGGGATCTAGTTCCCTGACCAGGGATCAAACCCGGGCCCCCTGCATTGCGAGCATGGAGTCTTAACCGCTGGACCACCAGGGAAGTCCCCTTAATTTTAATAAAGCTCAGCAGACCACCATTAAAAATATGCAGACGTCAACGTGAAGAGTAGATGATAATAAAAAAAAATTATCTGCAACCTGTAGGATAATTTTAAGTATTACTACTGTTATCTCTGAACTTACTTAGAACACAACAATCTGTTAGCTTGGAAAGACTAATTTCTAAGCTTATTAAATAGCAGATTAATCAAGTTAGCTCTTCATATGATATCCGTGCTCCCCTAAATAAAACAGCCAGATATTTGGTGATCTATTTCCTACAATGTAAAGGCAATATAAATACATCATTGAGCCAACACAAAAAATACAACATGTTCTTAACAAATGCAACTACTAATATTCAGAGATTGTCACTTAGTCTATGTGTCCATGTACGTATGTGCTTATGTGCCAGGCAGTTCTGTGTAATTTACTTAACTTTAATAATACAAATTCATTATTAGGTCTGGAATTATTTCAACAGAAAATTAAGTAAAACTTAAGAAAAAATTCCCAGGCCCTGCTATTTCCAAGAGAGTGAATGAACTTGTCTAGATTGTCCCTGAAATCCTTGTTTTTAAGAGGCACTCAGGTAATTATGATGCAGGGGGTTCAAGAGCTATAATACTTTGAGAAATACTAGCATATACCAAATAAACATTTTAACGAAGCCTTTTAAAAACATGTTGAGAAATGTTCAGAGATTACAAAAAAAATTTTAAGTAACAGTGTTACATATGCTTTAAGTAGAAAACACATTTTCTTTATTCAAATCATGTGACTTTCTGTACATTTTGAAATGACACACAAAGTCATAGCAAAGCTATATTTTAATTTCATCATATTCCACTCTAAATTCTGTACCATTTACCAAAAATAACTTTTTATAAAGCTTACTGTTTTGTCTAATATTATACAGACTATCAATCTACACATTTTTGTGTGTTTCTCCTAAAAATTAGATTAGCTTATTAGAATATTATATAAAACTAATTGGTATATTACACACCAAACATAAGTACAGATTCTGTACAATGTAATAGTATACATATATATTACAAGAGACTAAATGCCTTGTTAAAAGTAATAGTTTAAGAAATCTTTCATGGAAAAAAATCTACATCACAAAATGTGGTGTCTTAAGTATCAGTTGCTTTCCTCTCATGAATTTCTTTCGGTGGGCATTAACTGTCCATTTAGCTTCATTAGTAGTTTTACCACAAGGCCGGCCTACAAAGTAAAATATATGTTGACAATAAATTTGAAACATGTAAAAATGTGTAAATGACATACATGGCAGTGGACAGACAGTTCTCTATGTATTTGAAAAGGAATTTTTCATTGTTATAAGACTGCAATAAATTATTCAGATAAGTTTCTGGCTTTACTTAGGAAAGGCCTGCCTTTTTACCTTGGTCTTAAATATGTTAATTTCATGTTAGAGGTTTTCCTTAAAGTAAAATGGACTGTCATTTTTTAAAAAAGAAATAACTTTATTAATACAGTAGAGTTTATTACTAGAAGTCCAGAATAACTGATTAGGTACTTACCTGTTTTGTATGTACTATAAAGCTCATTTTATATTCCATACTATGGATCTGAAAACATGTATCAGCATCTCCCAACTGCCACATAAAACAACCATACTTAAGACTGATGAGTAAAGCCTGCAACATAATTAGAAATCATTATATTGAAATATTTATTAAAAACAACACCCATTTTCTCTTACTATCTACACCTATCTAGACAGGTCTAAACACAATGGTTTTGAAAGTTAGAATAAAACTTGTTCAAAGTGCCCACACTAACTTCACCCAGCCTGCAGTACAGAGCCACATATATGGTAGACTCTTAGAAGACTGCCTTGAGCAATGATATTCTTCTTATCAGAATGACAAAATTTTTTAAAGATGCCCATTCTGTGCTATTTGTATATGTGTACACACACAGAAAGAAGTATTATTCAGCCATGAGAAATAAGGAAATCCTTTCATTTGCAACAACATGGATGGAACTGGAGGGCATTATGCTAAGTGAAATAAGCCAAAGAAAGACAAATACCATAGGATACCACTTATATGTGGAATCTAAAAAAGCCAAACTCACAGAAACGGGAAGGAGAATGGTGGTTACCAGGGGCTGGTGGGTGGTGGAGATTAAGGAGATGTTGGTCAAAGTAGTACAAACTTTCAGTTATAAGTTCTGAGGATCTAATGTGGGGCATGATGATTATACTTAGCAATACTGTACTATATGCTTGAAAGTTGCTAAGAGAGTAGATCTTAAATGTTCTCACCAGAAAAAAGAAACTGTAATTATGCAATGTGATAGAGGTGTTAGCTAATGCTATTGTGGGAACCATTTTGAAACAGATAAGTGTATCAAATCAACATATTGTACACCTTAAACTTACCCAATGATGGGGGAAAAAAAAAAAGATGCCCATTCTATTCCTACATGTTGTAACATAATGGTATATTTAAATAGGAATCCAATATATTCTTTGGATTATTTATTTATTTATTTATTTTTGTGGTACGCGGGCCTCTCACTGCTGTGACCTCTCCCGTTGCGGAGCACAGGCTCCGGACCCACAGGCTCAGTGGCCATGGCTCACAGGCCCAGCCGCTCCGCGGCATGTGGGATCTTCCCAGACCGGGGCACGAACCCGAGTCCCTTGCATTGGCAGGCAGATTCTCAACCACTGCGCCACCAGGGAAGCCCTGGATTATTTAAAAAACAATTATCTCCTAGTAGTAACTTACATTTTCTTACCCTAAAAATATATTCTTTGTATACACATATATAAAGAAAGTGTTCATGCCATCCTTTAAAATAAGTATGTTGAGAAACATTCTCTCTCTATGACTAGCAGTTCTTAACATAATGATTGTAAATAATAAACTAAGGATATGCCAGAAAGGTAATGGTTTAGGGCATTCTGAAAGTGAGATTCTGTAAGTGAAACATAATATAATTAATTTACATAAGTGTATACCATTTATAATGGGAAAATAATAACATCTTGCTTAAAAATAGCTATACTTACAAAATATCTTATAGACAGGATCTACTAAAATAGCTATTTACCAAAGTACACAATGAAACACTGAGTCAAGATATCATAAAACCTTAAACTGTCTATCTTTTGGATCAGTGACTTGAAACTTGTTTAATCAAGAGACGGGAAACCGTCCATTTAATATGTCCTCAAAACAGTTTAATATACAGAAAAAAAATACATCTGTGGTATAGCAACTCCTCGATTACATGAAGGTCAAATGACCAACAAAAGCACTGAAGCCGTAAGTTAAAAATAAAGGTTTTGTTTTTAAAGGACAGTGTGCAGGGAGAAAGGAATTCTTGAGAAATCCACAATAATGAAAACAGCTGAATGGAGGTGAAGAGCCCACATGGCTGTTTTGAGAGACCAGTCTGCTCCAGAAGGAAAAAGTAGCTCTCATTAGGAGGTAAAACCTACAAAGGGGAAAGTGCTTAGTGAAGGAAGTCAAAAAGTAAGAGAAATGACAGGGATAGTTGAAAGCAGAAAAGGGAAACCATTAAGTCATAAGTAGACATAGCCAACCAGGACACACAGGAGAAACAGTGATGTTGACAAGTGACCATGAACAATGGCACTATATGGGTATTTAAAGAACCAGTTTTATTTCAGAAGGGCATTATGGTCTACAAAAATTGACATCAGCAAAGGGTAATCTATTGCCTGGATTTAGCAGTGGTATTAAGGTTGAAGATATATCAACAAGTACAGTTGTTATGAAGACTGTAATGCTTTCACTATAGTAAAACATTGAACCGTAACACTGCATTTACCTATTCGATAGTGCCTACATTTTATGTAAGTAGACTGATAGGTCTCTGATGAGTATATGAAACTGGCTGAGCTGTATTTTCTGAGGGGCAACTTTCATTATTCCAAACAATAACAAAATATAGAAGGCAGAAGTAACTGAGATGAAGAAAAAAAACCACAGCTGTATTCTATGGCTTTTCCCGAGATTTAATCTCTGAGGCTAATGTATCCCGTATGTAGAGTTTTAAATGCAAATGAAAGTATTTTTGCAGATGAAGATGTTTATTTAAGCAAGCTTGTCATATTCAACCCTAGCAGATTTGGTCAGTCTAAGACAACTGAGGACAAGCTGATTGTTCCTATATTTGATCGTTTGAAAATGTAATTATCTTAGAGCTTTTATAGGTGCCATAAATTTATCAGTAGCTTACAGAAAACAAGGTAATGATTATGTGGACAGAAAACATTGTTATTACCCTTGGTTTCAATCACCTTTTTATATGCCCAATGACAGCATTTCTATTTATATTTCTAGAAAAAGCAGATTCTTAATAACACTATCATCCTCTGCCTTCTACTGCTATCTCACTTACTCAATTCCTGGACCAGAATATTATTCATAATATGAAATGTTATATTACTGAAACATCATATGAATACTATATAAAACTTTTCATTGTTGCCTAAATTTGGAATGCTCCCAAAAGTCAAACATAAAATATAGTTTAGAGAAAAGGCTCAGTGTTATGCCCACAGTATCACCATCCAGTTCAACGAAGAAGAATTTGCAGATATTTGTATAAAATGCTCTGAAATAGCAGAGGAAAAATTTCTTGAAATGACAAGGGGAATTTCTCCTTCATTTCCTTAGTACAACAGGAATAGAAAAAGTAGTTACAAGCTAATAAGAAGCAGCTTATTTTGTATGAGTAAAATAGTCTAAATAGAAAATGATAAGCAAATGACTCCAAAGCAAGCAAATATCAGAGACTTCAAAAAATCAAGTTCCAAGTCAGTCACTGCCCTATGTCCCTGCATATTCTTTATCTCCATTCACAGGCATATCTAACAGTATGGGAAAATAACTGTTGCCCATAATGATGACCCTGAGTTATCAGGAAATAACTAAACTACAATTGGGATACTTTCAGAAGGTATGTGATTACATAATAAAGACTTACAAAAATGATGAAAAAAGTTAGGTTTACGATGAAATTCCCTAATCTAAAACGCCTTTTAAAAATACGTAAGCTTAGTTACTTAAACTGATTTGGAAAATAGTCTATTCGTGACATATCTGAATGAACAAAATAGACTTTTATCTGCTTCCTATTACTAACTAGAAAGCTGTTTATCCTGTGAAATGTGATAAATATGCTAAAAGTAATTGATAACCCCATATTTATATTATCATGACTTTGATTAGAAAAAGGAGCACAATACAGTAATAAGCCTCTGATTGAAAAGCTCTGAAGTAGGGGCAGCCAGATCAAGATGGTGGAATAGAAAACCTCTGAACAGTTCTAACAGGTATTCACAGTCCCATCCACACTTCATCTTGCCCCCCAAAATGTTATTATAACTTATTCTAATTTGCAAAATGAACCACTTGTGTCAGATATTATATTTCCTTTTTTAAATCTGTACTTTTTTCATCTAAATCTAATTGATTTTTAGAATAGGTAATACATTCACAGTTAAAAAAAAATTCTTTTAAGTTGCAAAATGCTATATAATGAGAAGTCTCCCTTCTACTCTTATTCCCAGTTACATGGTTTCCCCCCCCAAAGGCTTTAAGAGACATTTTATGCATACAAAAGCAATACGTATTTATGCAAATACAGTATTCACTTCCCCCCATTTTTTGAGGTATAATTGATATATAACATTATATTAGTTTCAGGTATATAACATAATGATTCAATATTTATATATATTGCAAAATGATCACCACAATAAGTATCGTTAACATCCATCACCATACATAGTTACAACTTTCTTTTTCTTGTGATGAGGAATTTTAAGATCTATTCTCTTAGCAACTTTCAAATATGCAATACAGTATTATTAACTATGGTCACCATGCTCTATACTACATCCCCATGACTTATTTATTTTACAGACTGGAAGTTTGTAACTTTTGACTCCCTTTACCCATTTTGCCCATCTCTCAACTCCCTGCCTTTGGCAACCACCAGTCTTTGTTCTTTGTATCTATGAGCTTGTTTTTTTTTTTTTAAAAATTCCACACATAAATAGTGAGATCATATGGTATTTATCTTTGTCTGACTTATTTCACTAGGCATAATGCCCTCAAGGTCCATCCATATTGTTGCAAATGAAAGACTTCATTCTTTTTAATGGCCGAATAATATTCCATTGTATATATTTACGCATTTTCTTTGGCCATTCATCCACTGATGGACACTTAAGTTGTTTATCTTGGCCACTGTAAATAGTGTTTCAATGAACAGGGATGTGCATGTATCTTTTTGTGTTAGTGTTTCTGTTTTCTTTGGATAAATACCCATTTCCACCCATTTTTACATAAATGGTAGCATATTACATATGGTTCAGCACCAAATATATCTTACTCGAGATCATTCTACAGAAAAATATTCTTCATTCTTTTATATGGCTGCAAGGTATTTCAATGTTACAATTAATATGTTAACTCCCTATTGATCATCATTTCGTTTTCACCCCACTATCCTTTGCTATTATAAATGAATGAAATTGTTCATGCAGGCTAGTACTGTTATTTTAGATATTACATAATGTGACTGGTCAAAAACAGCTGAAAAGATGAAAATCTACCTTAGTTTCCATATTGAGAAGATGAAGTCCTTTTATATTCACACCTACATACACAGGGATGACTTTATGATTACTGGGGCTTGCCTTTGTAAATATCTGTCCTATGAAAAAAGCTGCTCCATATGTAGGAATTTCCCAACAATTCTGTAAGAACATGCGCTGTAGGTGATGCATTTCTTTACTGACACCTTCACTTGTACTAAGATTCTAAAAACAAAGTAAAATAAACAGATGTGAAAGGAGAATGTACCTTTGATAATCCAAACAGGTCAACTAAACAGTTTCTAAAATCAAGGCTATCCCAAAGACAAATAAAATTGTGTGACATTATCCCAAAGGCAGTTTTTCTTTTGAGATCTTATATTTTAAAAAAAAGAAATATCAAGGTCTAAAAATAATGTTTATATATTCTATTACATTTTTAAGTGCCTCATGGATAGAGATAGTGTATTAGCTCATGTTTTTTTAATCTCTAGCACTTACCACAGTATCCAGCATACAGATGGTATTCAGTAAAAGATTCTACATTATTAAAAATAAACTATTTTGCTACTTTTCCTTTCAGGCATATGAACTATAAGATCCTTATTTAACTTCAAGAATAAAATGTAATGTACCTATGTTTAAAACATATTAATAATACTAACAAAATTTCAACTAGGCTATAAAATGTCTTTTTATTTCTATTTAACAGCTTACCTTGTATTCATGAAGTATTCGGTTTGTCCAGTGAGGTGCCTTACTTTTCAATTTGGTAATAGGTACAATGGATTTTAGATTTTCTTCACTGTAGGCAAATACACCAACATCTTTTAAATAAATCATCTTTAGTAGCTAAAGTAATATAATCATTTACATGTAAATGGCTTTAAATAATACGATTTTTGAGCTGAAAAATATATTGTAACATATCAGAGAACTCTCAACATTTTAAGCAAAAAGTCATGATCCTAATATTGTTCAATTTAGAGAAATGTTTCTTCTTTCAGTAGCCACAAAATATTTTTGAATATTGAAAACTACAATAAAGAAACTTTAGATATGCTAAAACCTCAATGTTTTCTCTCAACATGAAACATGAACTAGTTTTTGCGGTGGTATACTGAAATGCATCTGCCTTGTAACATTTTTTCTACTAATCCAAGTCAAGTTTTAGTGAACTTATATAAACATACATTGAAGAAAGATAAAGCTAACAAGTATAAGGCATATCAAACTATATTCAAATATAAGAAAAAGAACTTTGGAGAGAGTGTAACTTAAAGAATGCTTTACTATGTTTTTTTTTTTCTCATTCCATGCCTTATATTATTTAATTACAAACCAACGTCTAAATAGTTCCTAGTAACATAATATTTCTAAATTTTCTTGGTTAAACTGAACCTTGGGTATAGCACAAGACCATGAATTGTATTAAATACTTACTTTAGGAAACCTTGCTTGTGTTTCTTACTCTCATAATTTCCATAAACTATCTGCAACAGTAGACTTGCCAATGTTATCAGTTTAGCATCAGGAGCTGTATAAAAGCCCTTCAATAAATTATATCTGGCTTCATCAAAGAGAATAAGAATAGCTAATGGGTCTTCAATCTTAAAAGAAAAAGTATAATTTGGTTATTAGGCCACAATGTCCTGTTATAAATGTACAACTTGCCACTATCTAATATGAAAAAGCAAAAGCTATGTAATTTCATATAAAGATGTTATTGCTTTAGAGCAGAGGTTGACAATTTTTTTCTATTAAAGCCCAGATAGTAATATTTTAAGCTCTGTGAGTCAGATAGTCTGTTAGAACGACTCAACTCTGCTATTGTAGCACAAAAGCAGCTATAGACAATACATCTACAAATGTTGGAGTTCTACTAAAACTTTTTATATTGATTCTGAAATTTGAATTTCATGAAATGTTCACATGACATGAAATATTATTCTTTTGAATTTTTTTCAACCATTAATAGCTTGCAGGATATACAAAAATAGGCAACAGGTCAGATACAGCAATAGGCCATAGGTTGCTAACCTCTGATTCACAGTTCAATAAAATTATCATCAGTTTATGGATATGAGCGTGTAAAACTTCTAGTACAATTTTACTTAAATTCTTTATATTCTTCAAACATTCTTCTACAATCTGTGCTTCACACAATATAATAGTGAACCTCAAAGAAGATAAAAGGAAGTGTTAATTCCCAGAAGGACACATGAAGTTTGAAAAAAGCTTAACATTTTTTATTTGACTAAAAAATATTCAGTACTTTGCACTTTCAAATAACACTAAAGGAGAGCATACTTTTTTTAAGTTTTGAAAACTTTAAAGTTTCACTTTATCTGATAAGATTAACAAACACTGAAAAATGCCAGCCTACAGAATACATTTCTACTTGGAAATAATCACCAATTATAGAGATTCTGAATGAATACTTAGCGTGTTTCCAAATATGATTCAAAATGACCCAAATTCCTTATGGTAAAAAATTCTGTCATACTAAGATAATATCTTATAATACTCCATATATTGATAATATTAAAAAAACTTAAACAGAATTTCATGGGGAAAAAAAGATAAGGGGATTGCTCTAGATGAAAGGAGACTTAAAGAGACAGTAATCAAATGCAAAGCATGAACGCTGACTAGCTCCTTCAGTTGGGAGTTATAAGAGACTGAAAAATTGGGGAAAAATCTGAATATGGGTCTGATATTAGATGTTATTATGGAAATATTAATTTTATTAGGTTGAAAGTGGTACTGTACCATGTAGGTACATCCTTGTTCTTAGAAGGTGCATGTTAAAATATTTAGGGATGAATTGCCAGGATGTCTGCAACTCAATTTTAAATGGTTCACAATGAAAAGAGAGGAAAGATGAAACAAATGTAGCAAAATGTTAACAATTAGTGAATTTAATGAATGGTATATGGTATGAAGTTTATTACTTTTTCAACTTTCCTATGGGTTTTTAATTTCTCAAAATAATTGTTGGGAAAAAATGAAAGAAAACATTTTTCTAATAAAAATTGACTTAGTGAATTTGAAGAGTTTGAGTAGAGAATAGTTATAATTCCTAATAGTGTGTTCAGTGACTATTAGTCAACAATTGTTCTTTTTAAATGAAAGCAGGCTCTTTTCATCCTAAATGAATAATCCTAACCAAAAAAATGCAATTCTTCTATTTTACAGGTGGTAAAAATAGGAATTTTTCAATTACACAATAGTGAAAAAGAATGCAACCACTTTATCAGATGATCATGATATTCTGATTCACCTTAAGTACTCACTAAGGCTTGCTTCTTTTCACTTGAGCCTACTTTATATTATTTGTAACATAATATGCAATTAATTAATATCCAAGTATTATCATTATTGCTCTTTCTCTACCAGCCAACTTTAAAAATATTACTTAGGGAGAAAGAAGACAGGCTGAGTATATTTAGATTATTTGCCAATTTCATACATCTATTACATTTTAAGAACTGCTAACAAAGTTTGCCATTTTAACTATTTTTAACTGTAGAATTTAGTGGCATTAATTACATTCACAATGTTGTGAATCATCACCACTATTTCCATATTTTCATCGCCCAAACAGAAACTCTGTAACCATTAAGTCCTCATTCTCTCCCCCCATCACACTAATATACTTTCCATTTATGATATCTATTCTAGATATTTATTTAAGATAAGTAGAGTCAAACAGTATTTGTCCTTTTGGGTATGGCTTATTTCACCTAGCATGTTTTCAAGGTTCATCCATGTTATGACATGTATCAAAAGTTCATTCCTTTTTATGGCTGAATAATATTCCATTTTCTTCATCCATTTATCTTTTGATGAACACTTAGCTTGTGTCTACTTTTTTGGCTATTATGAATAATGCTGTTAAGAATGCTGGAATACAAGTATCTGTTTGAGTTCTTGTTTCCTTTAGGTATATACCTAGGAGTGGAATTGCTGGATCAAATGGTAATTCTATGTTTAGATTTTGGAAGAACCACTCAACTATTTTCCACAGCAGCTGCACCATTTTACACTCCTACCTACAACATACAAGGGTTCCAATTTCTCTATGTCCTCATCAAAACTCAACATCTTCTTTTATAAATTTTTATTATTACAACCATCCTAGTAAGTGTGAAGTGGTTTCTCATTGTGTTTTGATTTGCATTTCCTTAATGACTAATAATGCTGAGCGTCTTTGCATGTGCTTGTTTGGCCACTTGTATATCTTTACTGGAGAAATGTTATTTAAGTCCTTTACCCAATTTAATTGGGTTGTCTTTTCATTGTTGAGTTGGGGTTCTTTTTATATTCTGGATAGTAAACACTTATCAGATTTATGATTTGCAAATATTTTCTTGTATTCTCTAGCTTGTCTTTTCTCTTTCTTGATAATGTCCTTTGATTTACAAATGCTTTTAATTTTGATGAAGTCCCATTTATCTATTTTTTCTTTTGTTACTCTTGTTTTTGGTGTCATATCTAAAACTCCAAGGCCAAATCTAAGGTCATGAAGATTACCCATGTATTTTGTCCTAAGAGTTTTATGGTTTTGGCTTTTATATTTAGATTATTGATACACTGAGTTAATTTCTGATGCGGTGTGAGATCAGGGTCTAATTTTATACTTTTTGCATATGAATTTCCAGTTGTCCCAGCATTATCTGTTGAAGAGACTATGGTTTCTTCATTGGATGCATTTGGCATCCTTGTCAAAAAGCAGCTGGCGTGGATATATGGGGTTACTTCAGGACTCTCAATTCTATTCCACTGGTCTATGTCTATCCTTATACCAGTACCACATCGTTGGGATTATTGTAGCTTTGTACTAAGAAATTTGGAAATGTGAATCCCACAACTTTATTCTTCTTTTTCAAGAATGTTTTGGCTATTCAATGACCTTTGCAATGAATTTGGGGATTGCCTTTCCCATTTCTGCAAAAACGTCTGTTGTTAGGGAATTGTGTTGAATTGGTAGATCACTTTGCTTGTATTGATGTCTTAACAATATTAAGTCTTCTTATCCTTGAACATGGGATGTCTTTCTAGTTACTTATGTCTTTAATTTTTTTCAGCAATGTTTTTGTAGTTTTCAGTGTACAAGTTTTGCAGCTCTCTTATTAAATTTATTCCTAGGTATTTTATTCTTTTAGAAGTTATTTTAATGGAGTTTTTAGTTTCCTTTTTTTTTTTTTGTGGACTGTCTGTGGCTGGTTATAGAAACAACTGATTTTCGTGTGTTGAGCTTGTACCCTACAACTTTGCTGAATCCATTTATTAGCCCTAGTAGCTTTTGTGTAGTTTTTTGGAATTTCCTATATACAGGATGATGTCATTTGTGATCAACAGAGACAGTTTTACTTTTTCCTTTACAATCTGGATGCCTGTCTTTTTTTTTCTTTTCTTTCTTTCCTTTTTTTTGGGGGGTGGTGAGCGGGGGAGTGTGGCTCATTGCTTTGGTTAGAACTTCTAGTTCTATGTTAAACAGCAGTGGTGAAAGCAGGTATCCTTGTCTTGTTCCTGATCTTAGGAGGAGTTTTCAGTTTTTCACCACTGAGTATGTTAACTGTGGGTTTTTCATAAATGCCATTTATTATACTGAGGAAGTTCCCATCTATCCTAGTTTTCTGAGAGTTTTACCATGAAAGGCTACTGGATTTTGTCAAATGCCTTTTCTACCTTTAGTTTGATAACAGAAGAGGGACAATATGAATAGTCAGGCATAAAACATTTACCAAGTTTGGACAAGGTCACTGAAATTTTCACGTGCTGAAATTTGTTTAACCTTGCCTGTTTAATATTTTCTTGAATAAAGAATCAGGAATTGTGTATTTTTTCTTCACCAAATTTATGAGACCCTAGAACTCTTCTTTTCCCCCGAGTTTTCACAGCTACCACTGTATTTAGATTATCACCTAGTTTAACTTGTAACATCTCTCTTAGGTTTCTTCCTTGTCCAGTTGTCCCTCAGATGACATTATTTCACTTCTCCTCTAAAATTTACAGTAATTCAAATCCAAACATACTTGTTTGGGACAGACCCTTTTTTAATCAAATGTAAATTCCATTCTCATTTTTTACTATCTATATAGTTCTCTGTTGAGTCAAAAACAGCTATTTACCAACTGTTGAGAATAACTTTTAAATGTCCCCTTTGTAAATATAATCTTCTCTATCCAGAATGTTTTTTCTGTTCTTCCCCTACACCAATGCATTTCTTTGCTCCTTTGAAACTTACACAACTGATTAGCCCTTTATTAAGTTTATCTGACACTGTACTCCCTTTCTAACTACTCTTAAATTTTTTTCTACTCTAAAATGTTTCTCCCATCTGGTTGGTAATTCTCTTTAGGATGGATTCTCTATTTCTTTTGTATTCTAAGACAATGGAGGTGGGGAAATGGAAAAACCAACCAGGGGCTTTGTAAGTAGACTGACTCAAACTCTACCACTTACAACAGGGATGTAAGGATTGAACAGAAAAACAGAAATAAAACCTCCTGTAAAGAAAGAGCACAATTTTTGCCTCTAGTGCTTAAAACAGGAACTCAGTAGATTCTGAACATTTAAATGACTGTAAAAAAGATTTCTGAGCAAACCTTTTTCTCAACTTCCAAAGGAAGTCTCACATCTCTTCTTAGGAAAAGCTGCGGTGTCTCCCTTTGGGGATCCAAATTAGTCAATTCAGCAAGTATTTCTGGCCAGTCACGAACATGTTGCAATGGTTTATGATAAGGCTTGAGTTGAAGGCCTGAAAAACATCTTTCCTTTTATAAATGATAATGTAAAAATGAACCAATTATATCAACACATAGAAACTTTTTATCAAACTCTCTGTACCTAAGTACTGAACACACACAAATTAAAGGTCTAAATTTAAATCAATATTGACTTTAATCAACATTACTATCCAATTTGAAGTTAACTGTTTATTAAGAATATAAGAATTATGAGACTAAATCTGAAAATGAATAAAATTTATCAAATATATTTAAGATCCTTAATTCCATGATAGCCTATTTAATGAGAAAATCAGTAGAATTTGGTGTTTAAAAAAATACAATTAAATCACTAGATAACCAATCACAACCACCTCAATGAAATCCCTTATGTATCTGCAATACTTTGTCTGAGAGACAAATCTATGACATTGGGTTGAGTTTAAATAACAAAGATCTGATAGAAAACCAATATACAGAAAAAGAAAATCTGTATTATTCTGAGATGAGGTGAGCACTGAAAATAAAGGCAAGTTGGATGAGCACTACGTTTAACAGCATTCAAATCAAATTCATTGCCAAAGAAAAAGTGTTTTGGTTTTTATCATTTCAAACATTGTATGAACAAAGAGGAGCCAGGAGGAAGCAGAGGCTTATCTGTTTCAGCAGTTTGAACATAAACAATCTGTATAAAAGAGAACACTGTATCATTTGAAAATTTAAAAGTCAATAATAATTGATGCTACACTTAAGTTTACCAACCCACTCTCAAAAGGGAATAATCAGGTTTATACAACAGAATAACAAGTTTCTTACTGAGATTTTCTGAACAGATCCAAATAGTGAAATATTGCTGTGTTTCTTGAGAGAGACGCATTCCTTCCATTATCTGCTGCACTGTGGTATTATTTCCATGCTTCAGTTCAACAGAACGGTATGATCCATCCATTCTGTATATTCGAACTTTTTCATACTAGGACAAAGAATGATAATAAATTATGCAACCTGGTTATAAATTATACATCCCCATACAACAAAATGCTTTAATTTCAACTTCATCTGCTTAAAAACTACTTCAAGTGAGAATCTTCTGGCAATATTTTATTTATTTATTTTTGCCTTGCCATGTGGCTTGCAGGATCTTACTTCACCATCTAGGGATCGAACCTGCACCCCCTGCAGTGGAAGCACAGAGTCCTAACCACTAGACCTTCTAGCAATATTTTTAAAAATTTTTCTTTCATTATTTATATTTTCTAACATGTTTTCCTCTGAATATTCCATGGTCAAATAAGTTTGAGAAACTAAGGCAAATGGGTTTTTGAAAAATATTCAACCTCAAAATCTTCTGAAAGGATATTTTAGAGCCATTAATGTATAATATAAATATCAAATGGGGGATATAGACTTGGTTAACTAAATCTGGTGTTAGTCAAGTACTTCGTGAGTTTAGTGGGCCACAAATTAGAATGTAGAAATGTGTACCAGCAATAATTTGTCCTAAGAGGAATCTGTGATAGAAGACTTTGCAGATAAAAGTTATGAAACAATGGACCATGAGCCAGTTTCCTTCCTCCTGTTCAGAAAATCCCAGAGAGAAATGATATTCTCAATACATTTTTATTGTTATAGGAAGTAACTGATGCCACCAGACAACTTCCAGGACAGTTCATTTTTATCTTATACATTCAGATATAAAAATTATATGAGAAATAAAAATGTGGTTTTTCACAAAATAAATTTATTTATTTATTTATTTTTGGCTGCGTTGGGTCTTTGTTGCTGCACACGGGCTTTCTCTAGTTGTGGCAAGAGGGGGTTACTCTTCATTGCAGTGCACAGGCTTCAGCAGTTGTGGCTCACGGGGTCTAGAGCACAGGCTCAGTAGCTGTGGCGCATGGGCTTAGTTGCTCCACAGCATGTGGGATCTTCCTGGATCAGGGCTCAAACCCATGTCCCCTGCATTGGCAGGAGGATTCTTAACCACTGTGCCGCCAGGGAAGTCCCTAAAAATGTGTTTTAACTATACAAATAGAAAACAAATTGCAACGAAGTATAACATAATGGTGATGCCTGTACTGCTTATCTATTTCCTTGCTTTTGTCCTGTACTCAGGGAATAGTGTTTTGACAAAACTGTGTATGAATGTGTGTAATTTTCCTTAAAGGCAGAGATCATGTACTGAATAAATAAAGAATATGTATTCTTTATCACATCACTTTCAGCATTTTATGGTGTTAAATTTACAGAAATACTCAACAAATACTCATTGCCTACTTAATAGAAATGTCTGGAAAGGGTCAGACATATGGGTTATACCTGCTGGTATAAAACTTTTATCTGGTATAAATCCTTTTATCTGGTTTGCAAGTTTCCAAACAATTTTTAAACTGATAACAGTTTTATCATCACTATAACTTTCAGGCATAACTGAGTTATTTCTAATTGTTAATTCTTCTCTATTTTAATGTCACTGCTAATTATTTTGTACATAAGTAGGTGGAAAGGTCAGGTTGAATTGGCAGAATAAAAGACTTAGAAATCTCCTATTTTAACCCATTCACTATCTTGAGGAGGAAAATGAATCTGTAGTAGACAACTTGCCGAAACTAAATTACCAAATGATGTGTAATATTATTATTGGATTGGCCAAAAAGTTCGTTCAGGTTTTTCATACTTTATGGAAAAACCCGAACGAACTTTTTGGCCAACCCAATATTTACAAATATATTACTTAGACGGCCTAAGTAGAGAGAGATGCTTCAATGAATAGGTTAAAATTTGTAATCAGCATATCAAGTATACAGATTACACTGGAAATTAGATTAATTTTAACTGATCGAAAGATTTATTTATGCAGTTTTATATTGATATGCAAGAATAAATGTCCAAATGTTAGGGATGATAACAAATTTAATACCTATGAAGTCTAACCATGAGGTTTTATAAAAGCAGGAAAGAAGCCATCCATACATTTATATCCTTCCACCCTTGCCACAGATCCTCAAATTACTTATCAATTTAAATACAATGCTTGGCTCTAACTAGTATTTATGAAGATAATTCTTACTGGTTTGTTAATGGCTTCCTTCAACAATTTTGCAGCTTCTTCCCAATTATTTTGTTTGTTTTCTTCACAAATATTTAAAGGAGATCTTCCTTGTTGGTCTGTTATGTGCTAGAAATGTGGGGAAAAAAAGAAAACATTAAAGATAAAAAGCATTACACATGTACAAATAAGGGAAAATATCAAAGTTTCATTAAAAAACTATTGTCAAGTGTTAAGTACATATTAAGCAAACTTAGTGCATGCTCTACTTAAAATAAACATGAACTGCCAAAGATGACTCAAAGCACTAATCAATGTGATTATTGTTTTTCAAAAGTTCTGATTATGGCAACAACAAAGGTTTTGTTAAAGCCTTTTTAAAATAAAATTATTTATTTTATTTATTTATTTTTGGCTGTGTTGGGTCTTCGTTGCTGCGCGCGGGCTTTCTCTAGCTGCGGTGAGTGGGGGCTACTCTTCGTTGTGGTGTGCGGGCTTCTCATTGCGGTGGCCTCTGTTGTTGCAGAGCACAGGCTCTAGGCGTGTGGGCTCAGTAGCTGTGGCTCGCGGGCTCTAGAGCTCAGGCTCAGTAGTTGTGGTGAACGGGCTTAGCTGCTCTGCGGCATGTGGGATCTTCCCGGACCAGGTCTCAAACCCATGTCCCCTGCATTGGCAGGTGGATTCTTAACCACTGTGCCACCAGGGAAGCCCCAAAATACTTGTTAATACAAATTCCAAAATATCCTTTTCCTTCTTAAAGATATTTTTGAGAAAATACACTATAAAATAGAAAGAGGTTAAATTTTATGTACATTCTGTAGATGCATGGTGGTGATGGTTCTAAAACAACCTAAATGTACTTAATGCCAACGTACATCTAAAAATAGCTAAAATGGTAAATTTTATGTGAGACATATTTTACTATAATCTAAAAAATTATGTACAAAAGCAAAGTGTATACATAAATATTACTTATTCTATATAGTAAGTGAAATTTGTTTTTATTTTTCAGCTGACCTCTCAAGTGTATAACTTAACATTTTAGTGTCATTACTTGTTATTCACTGTTTGATCATTAAAAAAAAAAAAAAACAGCCTGGAAAATAACTTACTCTGTCAACTTCTGGATGGTTTAGGAGAATCTGTACTATTTCAGCATGTCCTCCTCCAGCAGCAAAATGAAGAGGAGAACTAAGTTGTCCATTTAAAAGGTTTGGATTGCACTTTCCTTTCTCTAACAATATGCGAGTGGCTTCAACTTTTCCATACCTATAAAAAAATAAAACACCTAAAAAGTCATCTGAAATGTTTGAAAAATCCAAATTTTAGACAATATCTCAAAGAAATCTAAGACTTTTCTAGGGCAGAGAACAAGGAATGAAGACACTAATGTAATGTTTTCAGTGCTTAGGGATTTCTTATTAAGTACTCTGATTCAGTTCAACTGTTTCTATTTCTGATCAACTGGGAGAAAATATAATCTCAAATACAAGATACAGCAAATGATAGAGAATCGCTATCACACAAAATACAATACAAAAATTATAAGTTAGGGAGATAAAATTTTTAGTCAAAATTCTTTTCAGAAGCAGAAAGTAACCCATAAATTTAATAATGCTTTTTACTCAGCCCTGCCTTTGATTTACAGAACAGGCCCAAAGACGTAATTCTCCACATAGCTGCTGTATGTGGAAATGTGGGAGACACAAAGATATGTTAAGATGAATGGTCTCTGCTCTGGTAAAGGCTTATAATGTAATCAGAGAGGAAAACAAAAACATGAGATAAGTTACATAACACTGTAAAATTTAAGTAACAGTTGAGGAGAACAATCAAAAAATATATATTTGTCAAATCATAATAGTATATAATTAATGCTTTAAAAAATGTTGGAAAAGGAAGATAAGATTTCAGTCTCAGTTCTGAAAAGTATTCTGATAGAAGAATAATTTGAACTGGATTTTAAATAGGAAGAAGCTGAAGAGATGCTGAAGAGAAGTAAATATTCTAGATAGTGGGAAAGAGTAAGCAAAGAGTACAAAGAATGTGCGAGATATACTGAGTCCACCATTTGGTTACAAAGACTTATATAAGGTCGCAATCTAATGCAATGGTGGAAGGTAATTCATTTTTTGGAAATAAATGGGTAGAAGGGGAAGGGAAATTTGCTTTTAAATATGGTGCATTTGAGGGGAAAATAGCACATCTTCAGAACTAATATGATTTGGTGTCAACTTTCTTCCCCTTCACATACCCTATGGTTTTCCTACGCCCTGAACCTAATTGTATCCTAGCCTTCTTATTCATATGACTGTTTGCTCATGTTCTTAGCTATTCTTGAGATGTCCTTTTCCCCCTCCTGACTTTGTTTAGGTTAAGTTCTATTATTTCTCTGAAACAGTTTAAAATCTACCTCCTCTATATTCCCACTACATTTTACCATTTTGGTTTTACTTTTTAATCTCATTTTATCTACTTTCATCCTTGTATATATACATTTCTATCAGCCTGGAAGCTCCTTGAAGGTTATGTCTTTGCATTCTCCAAACTGCCTTATGTATATAAAACAAAAGAAAAAAAAAAGTGACTAATTGTTCAGTTGGCAATTGAAAATGCAGACTTGGTACTCAGGAGGAAGGCAAAGGCTTGAGATATCTAAGAATATGCAAATTCATCCAACTGAAAAGAATTACTGTTAAGGCTGGGAGGAATGGATGAAATCTTTCTGAGAGAGAATTTTGAGAAAGGTGAACATTTTAGAACAATGAAATGCATCTTGAAAAACACTTTCAGGATAGGAAAAGATACTAGGGGAGCAATTCAAGAAGTAATAATAAAAATAATTAATATAAACATATTTTGTACGATTCTTTAAAGTTTTCAAGGTACTTCCTTATATAATTACTTAATATAATCTTCACAGCAACTTATGATGCAGGCAGAGATATTTCTAGCACACAGATGAAAAAAATGAAGCTTGTAGCAGTTGAGTAATTTGCCCAAGGTCTCATGGTTACCAGCCAGTTAGAATCCAGTTTTCTGAATCTTAGAATAGCTGTTTCCATACTATAACACATGCTTGGGTCACAGAATGGAGACCAGTATTTCAATAATAATAATAATGGTATCAGTTATGTCTTGCATTTGTACTGACCTTTACTATAGCTCCATTATAGCTGTCCTTTCAACTGCAATTTGTTCCTCGAACAAAGGGGTGGTCAACAGCATTTAATGCAGCAGAGCAGGGAAAGAGATTAAAAACTCAAAAGGTTAAGAAGGTTCATGAAGAGTGAAAAAGAGAAAGCAGTGCGTGTGGCCCCCTTACCATTGAAGTCTGGCTATGAAAGGAAGGGAATAAACAGGATAGTGGCCAGAAGAGGTAGCAGGTTCAATTAAGGTTCTTTTTCAAGGAGGGAGAGGAACCATGTATGTTTGAAGACAAGAGGAAAGAAAGTGCAGAAAAGTAGGAAGTGAATTTAATGGGGAACAAGAAGGATTTTTCATGCAAACCCTATGATACAGGAGAGAGATGGGAACAACTGATGATTGGGGTGGAGAAGAAGGACATTTCTGATGGCGTCAACTGTCATTGAAAATAGGGGGTAAAACTATCTGATGAGAGTAGAGAAAAAAGGTAGTGGAAGTTTAAGTGCTTAAGAGTAGAAAGATTTAGAATAGTTTATAGGGGGCCAAAAGGCTGACAAGATGAATGAGACAAAGACAACACACAACTGGCTACAGTGAAGGCCCAAATGAAATCAGATGGAATAATTTGTAGGGAGCCAAATCACCATAGTTCTAAAATACTCTTTAGCAATGATATGAAGCCTGAAAGTACTATCAGAGAGAGAAGATACTGATTTGAGAGAGGTGAGTAAATATGAGATGTCACTGAGACTTCTACTGAGTGGCTGACAAGTTACCCATAAGGGGAGAAAGCCAACTTAAATAGTGTTGGAAAATGGTGATTCTAGTAAAGAAAATTTTTAGGCACATGTCATCAATATGAGAATTTTTGAAGCTTGGAGCAATCCTAGGAGTGATTTAATTAAGTGGTCCTCAAAGAGTGATCCAGGAAACTCTTTGATCTCTGAAATCTTTTCAGGGTGTCCTCTTGGTCAAACGTATTTTCATAATACTAAGATGTTATCTGCCCTTTTCATTACCATTTTCTCATAAGTGTACAATGGAGTTTTCTAGAAGCTACCTGACATGAAAATTGCAGCAAATTAAAGGCAGAATCAGATGTGAGAATCCAACTATCTTCTACAAGGCTAGACAGTAAAAAGAGGCAAAAATGTAAAGTAATGCTACTTTTCTTATTAATTTTTTTGTTTTTGGAAAATAAGGGCATACTTCATAAAACTTTGTTATTTATGTTAATATATGTTTATTGTTATTTTAAAATGAATTAAGAAATGCTTAAAATATTTTTCAGTTTAAACTTCTAATATAGTAAATAACACTAGATATACTTCACATAAACCAAAGCTAATTAGGATCCTATAATTTTGAAGAATGACAAGGAGCCCTAACACAAAAGTTTGAGAACCACTGATCTAATAAAACCCCTCATTTTAAAGATGAGAAAACAGAAAAAGACGGGTAAAACATCTTGTCTAAGCTTATAAAGATAGGCCCCAAATCCCAGTCTCTTGATGAGATAGCCCAGTATTCCCCTTCTCAATCCTTGTACCAGTTAGTGAATAAGAGTACATTTCCAAGATAAAGTAATTTATATTCTTTACTAAACAGTTAAATCAGTCTTCATTCAAATTCACATGAATCAAATTATCTATCTTATTAGAAGTACTGCAGGACTTCCCTGGTGGCGCAGTGGTTGGGAATCTGCCTACCAATGCAGGGGACACGGGTTCGAGCCCTGGTCTGGGAGATCCCACATGCTGCGGAGCAACTGAGCCCGTGCGCCACAACTACTGAGCCTGCGCTCTAGAGCCCACGAGCCAAAACTAGTGAGCCCGCACGCTGCAACTACTGAAGCCTGCACGCCTAGAGCCCATGCTCTGCAACAAGAGAAGCCACTGCAATGAGAAGCCTGCACACCACAATGAAGGGTAGCCCCTGCTCACCGCAACTAGAGAAAGCCCGCGCACAGCAATGAAGACCCAACACAGCCAAAAATAAAAAAAATAAAAAGTATTGCAAGGTGACCTATACTACTAGTGGTGTATTAAACTTGGTTATTATTTCCAGCTGACAGAAATTAGTTTTATTGAAGGATAAAACAATTCCTTGGTGTATTGCAGTAATAAGACTTTACATATAAAAATACAACAGATTAATGAATTTTAGATTCAGACATCAAAATCTTTAAATTTTTATAACACTTTAATAACAGACAACATTTTTTGAGTGCTTATTATTGCCAGGTGCCCTTCAAAGCATTTATTTGCATTTAAGCTCATCTTTTAGATAAAGAAACAGATCCTTAGAGACATTAAGTAATTTGCTAAAGGCCATACTTTTAGGAACTAAAAGTTTCAGTTGGGTCTGAAACGTAGGTACATTCCAAAGCACATTAAATACTATACCATACTTCTGTTTTTATGTAATAGGCAGTTGAAAATATGACCATTCTTTTAATAGAGAAGAAAAAAAGGCCCTGCCGCAAAAAGGGCAACAATATAGGCAAATATAAATTTGGGATTCCTAAGCTAAAATTTACTGCCTCTGTCTTTTTCAATTCCACAGTGTACTTTCTTGGAGTTTGAACTATATTCTCTACCTCTTTTTGTTTAGCTCAAGAAAAAGCATGTGATTTCTTCTGGTACTGCTGCTGCTACCAGTATCTACCAGTAATCTGAAGAAACAACTGTAAGTTCAGTGAAAGAAGATTCAGGGTAACTCTTTCCAAATCTGAGTATAAAAATTCCCTGTAATGGTAAAACAATTAAGAATACATTTATAGAATAAAAGAATATATTTTTAAGGAAACAGAAAAAAAATTAAGAGCATATTTATTTAATAAAGGAGCATATTTTTAAGGAAATAGCATATTTTTAATGGAGAAAATATATTAAAAGCAACTATATTTAGCTACTAGATCAGAAATATTGATCAATAAGCTATTTGATCACAGCGAAATAAAAAGAGTTTGAGTTGAAAATGATCTAATTAATGTATTTTACATATAGATAAATAAACTAAGATGCAGAGAGGTAAAATAAAGCAGCAGTAACTTTTCTGGCACCAGGGACTGGTTTTGTGGGAGACAATTTTTCCATGGGGGGGGGGGGCGGGTGGGAGTGGGGGGGATGGTTCAGGCGGTAGGTAACGTGAGTGACGGGGAGCGGCAGATGAAGCTTCGCTTGCTCGCCTGCAACTCACCTCTTGCTGTGCGGCCCGGGTCCTAACAGGCCGTGGACCACTACCAGTCCACAGCCTGGGGGTTGGGGACCTCTGA
Organism: Physeter macrocephalus; assembly: GCF_002837175.3. Lineage (NCBI taxonomy): Eukaryota > Metazoa > Chordata > Mammalia > Artiodactyla > Physeteridae > Physeter > Physeter macrocephalus. The sequence goes on from NC_041218.1 coordinate 57,409,767, forward strand.
AGTAAAGTCACTTGCTCAACGTCATGCAGCTGAAAAGTTGTGGACTTTAACAGGCAGTGAATAGTGCAGGCACTTCTTAAACTAGCCAAAGAAGCTCACTTTAAACAGTAAGTCAAAAGCAACTTTCCCATAAGAAATAATGATAAATAACTTCATTACATCCTTTCTAGAGGACAGGCTACAGCAAATAGTTAACTACTGCTATGAACATAAATTTAAGAACGCAACCCAGGCTGAGGGGAAGAGTTATTATTATGTGAGAAGAGTATGAGAGCAAGAACTACACTGGGCAACTAGTGGAAAGAGCTAACTCCAATCCTGTGAGCTAATCCCTCGCATAAAAAAAAAAGAAAAAAAAAAAGGAAGGCTTTAATTCTAATGAAAACTTTTGGTGTTTCCTGATACCACAGCTTTCCAAAGAACTAAAAGAATACTTTTCTAACATGATGCAAGGTCAAATCATAAGTAGCTAACACATGTAAATTTTATAATAAGGATAGGGTAAGGATAGGGCTTCCCTGGTAGCGCAGTGGTTAAGAATCCGCCTGCCAATGCAGGGGACACAAGTTTAAGCCCTGGTCTGGAAAGATCCCTGGTCTGGAAAGATCCCACATGCAATGGAGCAACTAAGCCCGTGTGCCACAACTACTGAGCCTGAGCTCTAGAGCCCGCGAGCCACAACTACTGAGCCCATATGCCACAACTACTGAAGCCCACGTGCCTAGAGCCCGTGCTCTGCAACAAGAGAAGCCACTGCAGTGAGAAGCCTGCGCACTGCATCTAAGAGTAGACCCCACTCACTGCAACCAGAGAAAAGCCTGCACGCAGCAACGAAGACCCAAAGCAGCCAAAAATAAAAAATAATAATAAAATATAATAAGGATAAACAAACATAACACAACTCCAGTACAAAACAATAGAAATTGCAAGGGTGAATAAGGGACCGTGTGCTGTGCAATGGCACTTGCTAGTCATTAGCTATCCTACTGCATGACCTCAGGATGCCTGAGAACATTAATGATACTTTTCCTGTGGGGCAGACCTTGTAAATCTGAACAGTGTGGTACATACACAGTAATCAAAGATTACTACAGAGAAAGCTCATAAGGCAAACATGGTAGAGGAAAAAGTGGCTGGAATGAGAACAGCTTTGAAAAGCACTAACATTTATAAACTAAGGATTCATTCTTTCTAAAAACAAAAGAATAATCTATTTACCAGCATGCATAATGAATGGGTGCCCAGTGGTCACTATCTAATTGGTTGACTGAAAATCTTTCATTGAGAAGTCGGCTTAATAATTCCGAATCTCCTTCACAGGCACTTCGATGGAGAGGAAAATCATCTACCCACTGTCGTTCCCTAATCATTAAAAGAAGAAAAAAAAAAAAAAGGCACTGTTGAAATTCAGATTGTTTTGAAATAAATGTGACATATCTATGAAAGCTATGTTTCACTGAGCAGCTGTAAACTAAATCATTTATGCAATGATTACATTGCATACTAATTGCATATATCATTTTAAACAGTATTTTAACATTAGAATGTAGGTGTTTAAAAAGCAATGTGGAGGAAAACCAGAACAGTACTTGTCTTCTGTGACGCTGCTCATGCTTCTCTGCCATTTTTCCTGTTTGGGAATTTGGATTTTTGAGTAGTCTGGAGCTCCTAGACCAAAGTATGGATTTATTACCACTTTATCTACCTAGAAAGGGAAAACAAAACAAAACAAAAACAGCTTTAGATATTGAGCTTTAGATACTTGACTTTGATGTATAAAAATAGAGCTAAGTGCAGATGTCGTCTTAATGTTTACAATTAGTAATAGATGCATTTATCTCAGGAAAAAAAATTACATTTGAAATGAAATGTCTTTTGAAACCAGAGCCAAAATTCATTCAACTCTTACCCGGTTTGTATATTGAAGATCTGATCCAAACAAAGGGTTGTAAATACAGGTATCTGCTTTCTCTAGGGCTAACATTTTACTCTTTATTTCTAGTGCACTATAGCCCATATGTAGTGAGTTTTCTGTCTGACCTGATTCAGTAGCATATGCAGGGTTTATAACATTAGTTTTTATCCGCTCAAGAGCAGAAGGTCGGAATAAAGCCGGAATAAAGTGAGATTGTGCATGACGTTCATCTAACCACCTGGCAAAATAAAAAGAAGAGGTAGTAGACGTATTTGTTAAAAAGTGAAGATGAAAAAACTAAACTACTATCCAACTCTGATGTGTGACTCTTTCTAATACTACATTCAGATTTTTATAATTTTTAAAAAAATAATAAATTTATTTATTTTTAGCTCTGCTGGGTCTTCGTTGCTGCGCCGGGCTTTCTCTAGTTGCGGCGAGTGGGGGCTACTCTTCAGTGAGGTGCACAGGCTTCTCATTGCAGTGGCTTCTCTTGCTGCAGAGCACGGGCTCTAGGTACATGGGCTTCAGCAGTTGTGGCACACGGGCTCAGTAGTTGTGGCTCACGGGCTCTAGAGCTCAGGCTCAGTAGTTGTGGTGCACGGGCTTAGTTGCTCTGCAGCTTGTGGAATCTTCCCAGACCAGGGCTCACACCCGTGTCCCCTGCATTGGCAGGAGGATTCTTAACCACTGTGCCACCAGGGAAGTCCCGGGATTTTTATAAGTTTAATTAGTGTTAAGTACTTCATTTACTGTAAATAAAAGTTCTGTTATTGGACATAGCAAACTATTTTTTTTTAATGCATGTAACATAATAATAATTAAAATCCTTTTCCAAAAACATGAAGCCCTTTAAAAATTTAAACCACTGAGATATAGGTGACATTAGACCTGCTGTTACAGAAAGACAAACGGCATGACAGGTGAAACGACTTGTTCACTGATAAGGGTAAATCAATACTAAATCTAGTTTTATAACAAAGGAATCTTAATTCTTAGTCCAGGGCAATCTTTGTCATTTTCTAAGAATAAGCTTAACATGTTGCAAGCAAATCAGGACAATCTTGTCTTTGGGGTTTAAAATTTTTATATTATACTTCAAAAACTTACCATTTCTTAAAATATATATTATTAATTTTATTATTTTCTTCCAAAAGAATTTCTATCTCTCAGAGCTAATATCTAATATGAACATATATTTGATTTATTAAAAAATATTTTTAATGGCAGTTCTTACTTATCCAAGGCTATTAACATTCTTGCTGTAAGTGCAGCAAAGTGAGTGCTGGATTCACTACAGACTCGCATAATATCTTGTAAGCAGTAAAAAATTGGGCATCCTGGAGTATACGTATATTTAGTATTATCTGAAAAAGAAAAATGAAGAATTATGCCATCATATAAAAGGTTTACGACTGCATGATTTTTATTTAAAAGTACACAGTATGTTAAAAAAATTGTTAAGTATAACATAAATTGTTCTAGATTTTAAATTAGTAGACTTGGATTCAAGTGTTGGCCAGCTCTGTGACCTTATCCATTTGGGTGAATGCAGAATTTAGAATCCTGGAGGACTACAGAAATTGTTTCCCCTTTCTTTTCCTCAACAATATTGTAAAATTCTGATTAATAATAAGATTTCCAGCACCATTTAACATACTGATCTGTTTAACCTAAGTATGGCTGGAGAAAAAAAAAAATTCTGGAATGGTAGAGCTGGCTAATAAAATATGTGTAAGTACTGTGTAGCAGCAGTCTGATGAGATGTCCACAGTGGGTCATTAATATATCATCAGTATTATTACTGCCTTACATGAGGCCAGTACTCTACAGGTTCCAAAGTGATTTCTACATCTAATACCTCACTGAATTCTTCCAGCACGATGAACCGAGTAGGAGCAGATACCTATCTTACAAATAAAGAGGTGAGGCTTAAAGAGGTGATCTGCCCAGAACACAAAATTAGTGGGCTTCAAGGTCTGCACTGAAACTCAATATTTTTTCTATTATTCCAGGATAATAGGATAAATTCCTTGTCAAAGCTCAAATTAAATTTTCATATTAGATCTAAGTTCTTTAAATATTACCACTACTGTTGGGAAGAGTATTTTAGAACTATTACTGACACTTTCTTTTCCCAAATATAAGATAGGTTCTGATCATAATCTGTTAATCTTCCAAAATATATAAATTTTTATTTCTATTCTACCTATATAGCACAGTCTGAAAAATCCCTCATTATAAGCTAAAAACTTTTTGTTTCGATTATGGCTTCCTTCCTCACTTCTTGTTCTACTTTTAAAAACAGAAACAAAAACATTACTGATCAGTCTGGAAGCCTGAATATTACTTTGAAATCAACACATCTTTTTAAGTAACAAATTTCTCCATCTTCCATTATCTTAAAAACATGTAATTTTATAATAGTATTACAATAGTAACTATGAATCCAAATTCCTAAGTTCCTCAACAGACTTTAACTTAGCACCTAAGGTACACAAAGATTCATAAGGTGAAACTTAGACTTTACCTTTGACAACTGATGGAACAATAAATAATGCCGCTTCTCTGCCCATCTTCTCCCCATCCAGAGGAAATTTCTTCATTAGTACCACTCGTTTTCCTAATCATTTTTTTTAAGTCAGTAAAGATAAAAATAATAGGCCTTTAAAAATCTTATATATTACCCTGAGAATTAGAAAAAATATTTTAAAGGCAGTATTAAGAGGAACTGAAATATAAAAAGTCAATTTTATTATGGGCACTAATAAAAACTGGTAATTCTGATAATAACGTAAATCATTCTGTGGACAATCAACCAATAGATCCCCTGTTCTGACTCACTAGAAGAGAAGCTTCCTATACATAGCAAGGAAAACCGTCCTGCTAAGGACTGAAAGAGCAGCTGAACAGCAACATATCCCGCAAGGTGAACAGGCATATACTTCATTCAGTTGGGATGTAGATGGTAAGAGTTTCACTAAAGTCTAAGCTGGCCAAGAAGCGTAGTGTACATAAACTGCAAAGTCTTAAAGTTTAGCAGCTCTTTATTTAATATTCAACCTCCACCCTCAATTTCAGTTTTTATTAAAATCTGATTGGGCTATAAACTATTGTTCTGAATTGTAACCACCATTCTTATACTTAGTCGGTTGTTCCTGATTTGGCAGCAAGGGGGCTATAAATAATAACCTACAAGTCTTTCACTCTAAAACCTTTCATATTCTGGATACCTTTGTCATAATTTTTATCAACCCTTCCAATCTCCCCACCCCAAGAAATAGAACCTTGTTCTTGACCCAGGTAGGAATGCCTGGCTGGATGCCTTCTGTGGACAGGTAGATAACATGAGTTCAAGCAGCTTCATTCATTCACAAAATGCTGGATTCAATATTTGTGATTATTATGGCACGTTATTATTATAGCCCCCAATTTTTTTACAAAATGGACACTTGTACAAAATATAAGTGTTAGAGACATTCTAATAAATTTCAGAGGCAATATTTCTTTTGTCTGGCTTGAGGTCTTTTCCCACTTAATCTTTCCTGCCTTGCAGCTTCCCTAAATCCAGTTCTGATCCATTGTTTAACTGCCTACTTTGAAAATTATATATGCAACTATGAGATCTGTCATGCGGGGAAAGAAAAGCACTGATTACAAGTTGGGAAATGAGGTTCTAGTCCTAACTCCTCCACTAATGGGAATATGATTTTTGTAGGTGACAACCTATGTTTGCATTTCCATTTTACAGATGTAAAAATGACTATATACCAACTCACAGGACCAATTTTAGAATTTCATTAATAAGTAATTGTGGTAGTGCTTTATAAACTATATATAGCACTGCACAAAAAGGCACAACTACTGCTATTATAAAGTCATTGGTAATTTTCATGTGATGCTTATATAAGAAATCATATTACTCTATAAAAATATTTCACACTTTTAGAAAACCTCAATTGAATAGGATAGTCAGGTATGGTATGGTTCATTGATATAACTGTCTATTTAGTTAAGTAAAACTTCTTTACTTTCATTTCTCTTATTAAAAGCTGCCTGAAAATGTATTAGTACATTCTACTGTCTAAGTATATAAGACATAATTGTGCTAGACATGTTTCAGGGTGCCTATCCACTTGTAACTTCTCCTAAGACAAACTACCGAGCCCTCTGGGCTGGGGGATATTTTTGTTAACACTGATATCACTTATATCCCCCTTCTTGGTAAATGAACCAAGTAGTAGAGTTTGGCTAATTCATAGCAAATTATGACTTGTCTATCTAAGCTCAAATATGTGATTTGGGCTCAGACTTTGTCTCAGTAATTTGATCTCAGAATAGATCCTGATACCTATAACAATTTAGTGATAGTAAAACAAATCTGGATGAAAATTTATCAGAGAAGTCCAAGACTGAGGTAGAAAAGGCTGACAAATTTGTGGCATCCAAAAGAGCCTTTCACTTGCCTTGATCACCCATAGGGATAGTCCCCCTTTTTAGCTAAGAACAATTTCTAGATCATTTTATTTAAAAAGTCAATCTGATAATTAGGGAAAGGGGATTCTCTCTGTAGTACTCAGAATGTGTATCAAAGATCTGTAAATTTATGCAGGAGGTTCTTATAATCTCGAGTTACAATGCTTAGAGCCCCAAGCCACAAAAACCCTGCAAGCCCTACTGAGGAGGTTACCGGTTGGGGAGGTAAATATGGTGAATGGTACCTCCAGAAGTTATGAAACAGGCTTAGTTCAGCTATCTCTAGAGAACAACTATCCCAAATAACCAACAAATCAAATGACAGGATTCAGCCTTATCTCTGCAACAAAAATAGTCTCTTTAGTGAGAGATGAATTAGACAACTAATCTCTATAAAGATGAACAAATAGAAAAAAACACTAAATAAGCTTTAAAAAACCAAAAACTAGGCACAGAGAAGTATGCTTTGCCTCACTATCAACAACTGTTTTCAACTGCTGTTTGACTGAAATTAGCTTTACCTTTTTAATTATAATGTCTGAATCCTGGACAGAGTATTTAATTTCTTTAACTTCTCCTATATGCGTCTTGTGAGGCCACAGCCTGATAAAATTGATCATTAATGTTTAACAGTTTCATAGGCTACAGATTATCTAATATTTTAAATGAAGCCTGAACCTTTCAGGGTGAATACTTCTACAATTCATTTTGGCTCTTTGAAAATGATCTTCTTCTTGTGACCAAATGGGAAGAAAACCTCTGCTGACTGGTAATTTATAGGACTTGCTCTAATACACAAAATCTTAACTATTACTTAGTTATGGAGAGAGGTTTATAGTTTTCTCTTGTCCTGGAGTAGAGAAACAAACATAGTAGTTCACAGATACTTATCTAGGGAAATATACTTCTAACAAAAGTAATTTTGTGCTTTCTTTTAATTTTCAAGCCACCTGTTGGCTTCCTCGCTCTCTTGAACAAATCATTAACACAATTTAAATATTTTCAATTTTTTTTTACTTAAAATTATTTAAACATTTCAAAAATGTTTTTTAACGTAAAAAAAATTGTTAAGTTACTTTTTGAAGGGGGACTGGCTGCACCTTAAAAAAAAAAACCCTAGAAATTTGAGTCTTTTTCAAGTTTTTCAAATGAAAAGGAACATAAAAAGAAACTGATTTTAATCTACTTTTTAAAATGTCTTTCTCCACAAGCATTTAAAGCCAACTGTGTTAAAAAGAAAAGTTTCTTACCTCTGATACCCTGGTTTGCGGGAGAAATTGGTTTGGTGGTTTCTACTACATAATCCAATATGCCTTGTGTTATTTCACTGTTGCCTTGAAGTTTAGTTTCCAACAAAACCTTCTTTCTCTTTTTTTTCTGTCCTTCAATGGGAACTTCATGCAACAAAATCTTAGATAAGAAAAATAATATTAAGAGAGTGTTTAAAATAAAATTTACTTGCCCTAGAATATAATAAGCCAGCAGTCTTTCTTAACCCTAGCTGCATATAAGAATAACCTGGACTCTTTCAAAACAGTATCAATGCACAGCTTCATATCAGACCTACTAAATCAGAATGTCAGGGGAGTGGGGTCCTGGTACTGGAAATTTTAAAGTTTCCCAGGTGATTTAACAGTGTAGCCAAGACTGAGAACCAGTAAGCCAGAGCACTGCTGAAGCAGCAGTCTCCTCAGAACCCCTGCAGTATCCCTTAATAGGTTTCAGAAAACTAACCTTAAAAAAGCAATCAAAGCAAAATACTAGAGAAGTTAGTTGAAGTTAGATTAGATTAGAAGTATTTTATGATGCTTGAAATCTGCTGTATAGAAAAGATAACAATTCTGCTTTGGGTTTTTTTTGGTGGGAGCCTCAATCATGTTTACTAATATATGTATTCAAGACTACAGAGAAGTAACTTAATTGCCTAAAACTTAATTAAAGGTAAAGATATTTTTTAATGAACTTTTAAAAATAGTTCTTTGGGAAAACAACCAAGAACAAAATTTAGGTTGGAATTTTGAATAAGCTGAATTTTGCAATTTTTTTTTTCAAGAACAAAATTTAGGTTGGAATTTTGAATACGCTGAATTTTGCTATTTTTTTTTTCAATTTTTGAGAGCCATTCCGTAAACTGTACTAAAAACCAAACTCTCATAAGTTATATAAGTAAAACTCAAATAAGTAACTTTTAATATCGAATAATTTATCCATATCAATGAATAGAAAAATGGTCAAAACACATGCAGCGGAAAAGACATGATGATGGGCAGATCTACAACTATAAATTCTAGCTTGTCAAGATCAAGGTTATCAACAAGAATTTACAGGCTACAGTTATACTTTATATGTAAATGAAAATGATAATGGAGAATGACATTCAGTGGTTGAAAATCAAATGTTAGTAAATCGTTCTCACTTCATATGACTTAGCTCTGTATTCCCGAGAATTGAGACTGGCAGCATTCTTTGGCCGAATAACAGCAACGTACGCATCTTCTATGTTTTCTGGATTTCCCATTGCTTTATAAAACAAAGAAATCCCTTAAAAGATTTAATTAAAGGACACATAACCACTTTGAAAAACAATTTAAAAAATAAAATGTTGATTTTTCTATCTTAGAATACATATACTATGTAAAAAGCAAGTCAGAGATGACTGATTATATGTTACCATTCAAAACCTTTGTTTATAATTTAAGATTACCTTGTCCTTTTTTCCTTTTCTATTAAAGGTAGATTTTTGTTTTTTAAAATGGGGATACATACTTTCATAGGTCTTAACAGCATAAGAATCTGCCTTTTGGACCTAAAACAAGGTGATATGATTATAAAATGTCTTGTAAATACTAAGTAAAAAATGGCTTGAACTAGCAATTTAGAATAGTACCCACTTATTTTCCATAAATTGCACAAGTGAATGTCATACTGTTAATAGTTTGGAAGCTAGAAATAGATAGCTGCCATTGACATTCTTTCCAGAATCTTTAAAAAGAACTTTGATATCTGACATTTGGATGAACTAAAGGATAGTTTATAATTTTCATTGGAGGTGCCTATCACAGACTCAAAAACATTTAGTCAGTTGATAAAAGCTTTCTGATGACGACTTAAGAATATTTCCCACTTCCATTATCAATTCCCTAGATAATCCAAAAATTTTCTTCCAAATATATAATATATATATTTAAATATACATACACATGCACACTTTTTTCCCCAGACTAATCTGAAGTCTCCATTAGGCAATTTCTAACAAGTAATTGAAGTTCAAGCACTCTCAGTTGTTTGATAGTTCCATCTCTTCATTAAGTGCTATTATTAATTTTTTTCATGGCTAGACTAAAACACATCTCTTTGTATTGAATATATTTTATTTATTTTTTTAAAAAAAACTTCCTCTCATTTATATGCCAGTAAATTTCTAAAAGAACATCAAGCAAGGAGTTGCTTTCCTGGCCATGGTGAGATGAAACTTCTTCAGTTTTTTTTTAAAGTCCATTAGGCATTAAAATGACCTGTTCATATTTAATGATTTCCTTATTGCACCAACTCTCATAGAAAAAAAAGAGCTAATTTTCAAGAAAGGTTTTGAATATCTTTTGAGAGGAGATAGAGGACTTTATTCTGTTTTCTCAACTGCAATTAATAAAGTCATTTTGAAACCTTTAATTTGCTTCCTTGTGTAATAACAAAAGCCTTTAGTTTACTTCCTTCCACTGCCTTATAACTGGAAAATTTCCTTTAAAAGAAATGTTTTTAAAATCCAGTAACTTATGACATTTTAAGTAAACGTTAGCCTAAAATTAAAAGAACCATTAAAATTATTGCACAAAAATTAATTATTTTAATTTATAAATTATTTTAAATTATAAAATTTAGTTATAAATTATAAAAATTTTATTTTAGATTATAAAAATTTTCACTGATTTAGATCCAGAGAAACTACAGCTATCTCAACAGAGAAACTACAGAAAACATTAGGATTGAGACATTTCATTTTGTGGAAAGTTTTGAAGACATTCATTTTCACTCTATACCTTGCGGAATTTTTTTCAGTTCAGTTTTTCCATAAGATCATCTTAAAACCCACCTCATACAACAGCACTTTCTATACTAAGTAAAAAAGATGAGGCTTTTTTCTTCTCAGAATTTCTATTTAGCAATTACTTTTCACCTCAGATTAACAATGACTTCAAGATAATAAAACCCAACAAAATTTGAAATGTATGGATGCCTCCTTGAAGACTGCCAGCCCCCAAAAGAAAGACATTGCATTGTGAATACATTTTGTAACATATATGGCACTATTACGGAAATCCTTTTTTCTATTAAGCACCTAAAAAGAGAAATCAAGTAATTCTTAGTTTTCTAAACACGATTTAAAGCAAATCAATTCCTGTGCTGGTCAACTCATGTTAAAAAAACATCTATTAGCAAAAAGCTTTATTTGTTAATACTTATCACTTCTCTAGAATATTTGGTATTGCACAATACACTCAATTTTTAAAAGATAAATGTGATATAATTTTAAAAAACCATGAGGGTTATAGCATTTTGTTTTCACGCCATTTAATGTTAATGTACCCCAAAGATTCTAAAAATTGAGTTTCAAGAAATATTCATACTTGATTGTTTGAAATATACATACTTCCAGTGACATGAAAGAAGGAAACAAAGGCTTAAGTGAGGAAAAGAACAGAAGCTACTAATATATGAAGGCAAAACTGCTAAGGCAGAAACACATGCAAAAGGACTGGAAGAGGGTAATCTGGGCTAAAAATAACAGAAAAAGCTATAACTAGAGTTTGTAATGTGTTTAGACTGAATTTTAGATAAAGGTTCAAGTGACTAAGTATAGGAAATATGTGGCATTTTCTGGAAAATGCTTAAGCATAAATGATAATATGCTGCCTGACTAATAAGGCCTTACAAATATGTAGAAGTGGTTCTCAATTGGGAGTGATACCTACCTGGGATCATTTGAAAATCTGTAGGGGCATTTCTCGTCACTATGACAGGAGAAATGGGGTGAACAGATGCCATTTAGTCCCCATGGGGGGAGGTCTGTTAACATCTTTACTAAAAACAGTCCTGTTGAACAAACTGCCAATAATGTCTTTAATGAGAAACATTTGCTATATAGAGTACAGAGAGACAAACTTTATTTATTTATTTTGGCCGCGCTGCAGGCTTGCAGGATCTTAGTCTCCTGACCAGGTATTGAACCCGGGCCCTAGGCAATGAAAGGGCAGAGTCATAAACCACTGGACGGCCACGGAATTCCCCAGATGGACAAACTTTAAAAGTTGTTTGCAATGAAGAAAAAGAAGATTCAGTACATGAATATAGGTATTGTAAATTTAGTTACCAGAAGTCAAAATTGACAATATGATTTACAAAGTATACGCTAATAAAAATTACCAATAATGATCAGAGGGGCTTCCCTGGTGGCGCAGTGGTTGGGAGTCCGCCTGCCGATGCGGGGGACGCGGGCTCGTGCCCCGGTCCGGGAGGATCCCACGTGCCGCGGAGCGGCTGGGCCCGTGAGCCGTGGCCGCTGGGCCTGCGCGTCCGGAGCCTGTGCTCCGCGGCGGGAGAGGCCACGACAGTGAGAGGCCCGCGTACCGCAAAAAAAAAAAAAAAAAAAAAAAAGATCAGAAAGTGTACTTCATGAATAAAAACAAAAAAAGGAGGATTATATTAGGGTTCTGTAGGATGTTCCTGATCCCTTCTCCTCCATCCTTAAGCAATGTTTCTCAACCTAATAAAACCCATGTTATTATGCTTTTAAAATAATATGAATAAGTGCTAACACCTATAATGTTTATTATGTGCTAGACACTGTGCTAAGTGCTTTACATGCATTAACTCATTTTATTCTCCCCCAAACCTGATGAAGTAGGTATTATTATTATATCCATTTTACAGGAGAAAAAAACTGAGGTGGAGTAGCTAAGTTACTTGCCACTTCTCCACTCTCCTGGAACAATTTAATATTTTAAAGCATTGTAACATTAGAGAGAAGCGATGGCAACTAAATATCTGTAAGAATTCCCCTACAGGGATATGTTGACCATTAAAAATTTCATCCTTTTGCCACTCAAATTGGTTTATAGTAATAAAAAGAGAGGAAGTAATAATAAAGCAGAATAGAAAATAGTCACTGGTGCTACTTCTAACACAGCTTGCTTTGTCCTTGTCCTTTCAACCAGTTCTACCAATCATCAGGTAGTATCAAAAAGTACCATCGGTAATTTTCAAGTACTTTCCTTCTGTTAAGTAACATTCTATTCTGTAATTTAAGATATTTAATAATCTTCAAATAACTTCTGAATGCAATTATACTAAATCTGGCTAACAGAGAAGGAACTAAGTAATAGTGGAATTGGGAAACAAATGAATTCCTACAAGGATATTTAAGGAGGTTATTTGGGGGAGCATGATTTCATCCGTAGTATATCTAAATATGTTTTATATCAACTGCTACTGTAGTTCTTCAACCCAGTTCGAAGGGGAAACCAACTAACACATTAACTTGGGTTTAAGTCAAAAAGATCATGGAATGAATTATTTGTTTTCCTATTGTTATGAAAACATTTTTGAGTTTTTGACATTTCCCCCAAAATAAGATGAGGACAACAAAGCAGTTAAAAGACATGATGCTGAGAGAAGCATCTTTAAGCATACTGAAGATAGAAAAACTCTCCAACAGTGAGAAGTGAATAATGGAGTTGAGATCCTGAGTCAGGTCAGCTAGATCAAAGATTTCTGGTGAAGCTAAAAACACCATGGAGAAACGAGCAAAAAACGAAAGCCCAAAGCCTTAAAAGATGGAGAGAGGGACAGAGAGGAGCGGTGAGCTGCAAGGACAAGTTGTGAATCGCTTTTCCGGAAATGACAAAAATCAACACTCTGCCTAGGAGGTTTTTCCTCCGCCACCGCCCATCAGCGTCCACTAACGGAAAAGGACGTGCACGCCTCTCTGCACCTAGAGCCGCCACCCAAAAAGGGTGTTTAGCGTCTTTGTAATTACTTGTAAGAAGTAAAGTCCTTGCCTGGATGGAGATAGTTCGGCCTCCTACCTTTCCGTTTCTCTCGCTGGAGTCTGAATCGTGCTCCTCCTCGTCTCACCCGTGCGGGGGGCCGAGGACCTCCCGGGCCGCTACATTCAATTCAGTGGGTGGGACAGTCACCTGGGGGGCGGGGGACCGTCACCGCTTTCTCATTTTTCCTTCTCTTCACTTTCCCAGCGGCCAGGCCCAACTTCCTGTGACAGGAAAACAGTCGGTAGCCACCAGAAGCCGCCCGGAGTGTTCGGCCGCGCTCCGCACCCCGCGCCTCGAGAGCTCGGATCTCTTGTCCACAGGCTCTTTATTGGCCTTCCCTCTCCTCTCAGCTCAGCGCCATACACACCTCACCCCCTCCCCAAACTAAGGGATTCCAGATCTTCAAAGGTCTTAGCTTTCCATCCCGATGCTACCGGGGCGAGGAAATCGCTTCCGGGTTCACGCCCCTCGCAGCCTCGCGGTTGGCGGGGGAAGAGCTTCCGGGTCGGCTGCCGAGCTGCTGCCGTTCCTGCAGTTTCTCGCTGGGGCTGCGGGCTGTCTAGGGCTGGTGGCGGGCGGCTCGGGGACTGGGGTGGTGGCGGCAGTGGGCGCGCTAGCGGCTGAACCGGAGGCGGGGGAGGGGAGGGGGGAGGCCCGGGCTGCACGCGCGCGCCAGGCTGGAGCATGAGCTGGATTTGACCGCGAGGCGGAGGCAAGAGCCACCGCCCCCTCTTCTCCTCCCCCGAGTGAGGCGGCGCGGCGGCCGGAGAGGCATGGGGGGCGCCCGCCCAGTCTGAGCCTCGCCGCAGGCGCTTCCAGCTCTCGCTGAGTTCCCCGCGGGCCTCCAGGGCGCACCCTCGGCCCCGGCAGCCTTTGCCCGGCGGGCGCACCGGGGCCGGCGAAGAGGGGGCGCAGGCGAGGAGGGGCGTCCGCCCGGGTGGGTGGGGCGCAGGGAGTACCTGAGGTCACCGGCTCGACGCGAGAGGCAGGGGCGGCAGAACTGCAGAGCTGCGGAGTCCATCCGACCCTTACCCTCAACCCGGGAAGTAACCGTAAGTCTCAGCTTCGCCGTACCGGTCTTTTTGAGGCTGTCTTAACCTATTTTCGGCTCCGAGTTCAGCGCTACCGAGTTACGCCCTCCCGGGACTCCTGCAAATGTGCCTCCCTTCATTTGTGGAGGATTGTGTGTCGCCATCCCTGAACAGGCAACATCCTCTGTCTGACCCATTGGGAGCTCTTCTCCCAGCGAATTTGCAAGCCTCTGTGTTTCGGTAGCACGTCCCATCCTCACCATCTGGATGCATCTCCTTGTCCCTCTGTCCTCAAAGGATCTGTGTCCTCCCTTTTTTTATGTTTGTACCCCGGACCTCACAGCTTCCCCCGCCCATTCTTTGAGACGTGGAAAGCCACGGGTTCGGCTATTCTCGAGAGCTCGAGAGTCTTGAGGGTAGATGGATGAAAGTGAAGGGCTATGATGGGTGGGGATAGGGGCACATAGCTCTAGGGAACCTTTATTTTTGCATCTTCTGCCACCACAAAAGAATGGGCCTTTTCCCTGGACCTTCATTCCTCTCCCTTCCTGTGTATAAGCTGTTTTCTGTACGTTGCTGTTTGAGTCGCAGGAAACTGGAATTAGAGCTGTAAATTAAGATCTCCCGAGGAGGTTTTGAGGATGTCTCACAAGCTCTATTCACACGAAGTGGCATATTGAACAACCTTGTATTGAAACGAAGACCCATTCCAGGGGAGATTTACTAGTAGGTCTGAGAAATCAATGTGAAAACAAAAGTCTGATGTTTCAAATGTGTTTTGGATACCTTTAGATAATTTTTTAGTGTGTTGAATTTACATTTAATTCTTAATTTAAAGTGTGTGTGTGTATGATGTGAAAATCTTTGTATTGGAAGTTTTTGCTTTGTTAGTGGTTAAAAAAACTAAAGTGATTTTTGATCATGTCAGATTATATTTGTCAAGATATTATCTTAAATCCTTAATTCCATAGAGACCTTTTTTTAAAAATTGATTTGGCTCAGCCATTTACAGATGTTACACACCTGTCACCTTCCTGCTTCTTAGTTAAAAAAAAAAATTAACCGTGAACATCTTCAATGTCTTTCCAGATTTTCAACTAGGCATTTTTTCTCGTTAAAATTTTGTTTCCTTTTTAAACTACCACAGCAGAACTTTCCAGAAATTTAGGCTAAAAAGTAACTGTAATGCTGTCAGTGACTGGACAATAGTTCTTAGTTGACTTCATGCATTTTGTACTTTTCCAGGTACTGTAGGAAGCAAATGATAATTTAAGAATGATTTTCCTCTGTGAACTACAGGTTCTTTGTTATTGTTCTCTAAATTACTCTTTAGTGGAGACTGGTAGCTTTGGTTATTTTTTTCAGAAAACGTAATTTTGTTCAGAAAGGTAAATGTGTTTAGTAATGATTTTTTTGTTTTCAAAACCTCCTTCTAGAAGTTGATTTGAGGTTATTATTTGATTTGTAACTGCACATTGTTCACAAATTTTAGTTTGAACTAGGCTTAAAAGATGTATCTCCAGCTGTCTTTCTGGAATTGTACTTACCAGCTTGTGTCAGAAGGCAAGCACTGCACAGAGTTGAATGTATTATTAAGGGTGTGGTTTTTGCTTTTCGTAAGATTGATCAGTTTGCAAATAAGAAGAGTGGGTGCTGTAGTGAGGTGATGGGCAATAACTTGAAAAGGTCCTTTTTAAAAACAGTAAATTGACCCCTATTATTCTTGGACGTAGGGTGGAAAAGATAGGACTGTATTTTCACATTATGCTTTTTCCCTTGCCCATTGCACTGGGAATTTTGAGTTTTCAATATGAAAGTGTTCTGAAACTATGCAGACCGTGCCATAAGTATGGGCTCTATCAGGTGGCTGCTGAGACATGGGAGAGAAGTTTTGTTTGCTACTCTTTTATACTCCTATAGCACTGCCCACTTTTGAGAGAGTTGGTTTTCTTTCTTTCCTTTTCCTTTTCTGGGGTGCACTTGAACATGTGAAAGTGAAATATGTGTATTTACAACTTACTTGTAGGTAAAAGCTCAAGCTAATTTTCATGTATAAATAGATGGAAGAACTATGAATTAAGTCTGATTCTTCTTGAATGGAAGTTAGGAAAGAGTCCTCAGTGTTTTGGGTACTTCTTACTTCTTTGGGTATGAACATTTATTTAGATGAAATTTAAAAATCCTTCTCTCTAATATTGAACTTTATATATGACACATTTGCCAAAACAGATTTGAGAGTGACTCAGTCATTATTAAAAAGACCAGTCTGAGAGGATTTTCTGTGCATGGTTCTAAAAATGCTTAGGTATTTTGTTTTCTTTCTCAAAGTGTGATTTGCTTAGGGAATAGTAATTTGGTGACTCTTTACGTTTATTTTTCAGACAACCTCAGATTACCTCTTTTTTTTTTTTTCCTTTCCAGATAACTTACTTTCATACTCACTTCATTTCAGTAAACCTTTACTGAATGCCTAATCTGTGTACCAGGCACTATGTTAGATTCTGGAACTACAAGGATAAATAAGTTAAGATTCCTTTCCTCCCTGAATTTTCCAGTCTAGATATTTGACTGTGATTTTATCCATATGCCTTTACAGACATCTCTAATAGGTTTTTAAGTTACTTGACCATATTTCAGGGTTGTTTCACATCCTTTCTATAAGAATTAACACAGTAAAGGCCATTTATTGAGCACTTAATTCACACTAGCTACCCTGCATTTAGTTATTACATTATCTCATTTAATTCTTAGAAGTGTCCTAAGAAGTATTTTATCTCCATTTAAAAACCACACTGGGGGGCTTCCCTGGTGGTGCAGTGGTTAAGAACCTGCCTGCCAATGCAGGGGACACGAGTTCGAGCCCCGGTACGGGAAGATCCCACATGTCGCAGAGCAACTAAGCCTGTGTGCCACAACTACTGAGCCTGAGCTCTAGAGCCCACGAGCCACAACTACTGAGCCCGTGTGTCACAACTACAGAAGCCCGCATGCCCTAGAGCCCGTGCTCTGCAACAAGAGAAGCCACGGCAGTGAGAAGCCTGTGCACCACAAGGAAGAGTAGCCCCCGCTCGCCGCACTAGAGAAAGCCTGCGTGCAGCAATGAAGACCCAACACAGCCATAAATGAATGAATGAATGAATGAATGAATGAATAACTAACCAGCCCACACAGGGCTTTCCTGATGGGGCAGTGATTGAGAATCCGCCTGCCAATGCAGGGAACACGGGTTTGATCCCTGGTCTGGGAAGATCCCACATGCCGTGGAGCAACTAAGCCCCATGCGCTACAACTTACTGAGCCTTGCTCTAGAGGCCGCGAGCCACAACTACTGAGTCCGCGTGCTGCAACTACTGAAGCCCGCATGCCTAGCATGCTGCACCTACTGAAGCCCACATGCCTAGAGCCAGTGCTCTGCAACGAGAAGCCACGGCAATGAGAAGCCCGCACACCGCAATGAAGAGTAGCCCCCGCTCACCGCAACTAGAGAAACCCCACGCAGCAACGAAGACCCAACACAGCCAAAAATAAATAAATAAAATAAATAAATTGATTTTTTTTAAAAAGTCATTTCTCTTGTCCCTCAAAGGGCCTGAAATAAAATCTAATTCATGACCCCCAACCAGACTTTAAAAAAAAAACAAAAAAAACCCCCATACAGATTCTGGTTTATAGTAATGATGAATGTTGTTTTACTTCTTATATGCTAGAAAAGATTTGACGTTAAGATTTCTCATTAAGGGGAAGAACTTGTAATATAGTTTTAACAGTTTTTAATTTTTTTTCCTGTAGGTGATTTAAAAAATTTTTTTAATTGAAGTATAGTTGATTTACAATGTTGTGTTAATATCTGCTGTACAGCAATGTGATTCAGTTATACATATATATATATATATGTTCTTTTTTTAATATTCTTTTCCATTATGGTTTATCATATGACATTGAATATAGCTCTCTGTGCTATACAGTAGGACCTTGCTGTTTATCTCTTCTCTATATAAAAGCTTATATCTGTTATCCCCAACCTCCCTCTCCATACCTCTCCCAATTCCCTGCCCCTTGGCAACTACCAGTCTGTTCTCTATGTCTGAGATTCTGTTTCTGTTTCATAGATAGGTTCATTTGTGTCATATTTTATTGGGTTGGCCAAAAACTTCATTTGGGTTTTTCTGTAAGATCTTATGGAAAAAAACCGAACGAACTTTTTGGCCAACCCAATAGATTCCACACATAAGTGATATCATACGGTATTTGTCTTTCTCTTTCTGATATACTTCACTTAGTATGATAATCTCCAGTTACATCCATGTTGCTGCAAATGACATTATTTTGTTCTTATGGCTCAGTAGTATTCCATTGTGTATGTGTACCACATCTTCTTTATCCATTCATCTGTCGATCGACATTTAGGTTGTTTCCATGTCTTGACTTGTAAATAGTGCTCCTATGGACATAGGGGTGCATGTATCTTTTTGAATTATAGATTTGTCTGGATATATACCTGGGAGTGGGATTGCTAGATCATATGGTAATTCTATTTTTAGTTTTCTGAGAATCCTCCATACTGTTTTCCACAGTGGTTGCAACAACTTACATTGCCACCAACAGTGTAGGAGGGTTCTGTTTTCTGCACACCCTCTCCAGCATTTGTTATTTGTAGACTTTTTAATGATGGCCATTCTGACTGGTGTGAGATGGTAACTCATTGTAGTTTTGATTTGCATTTCTCTAATAATTAGCAATGTTGAGCATCTTTTCATGTTCCTATTGGCCATCTGTATTTCTTCTTTGGAGAAATGTCTATTTAGGTCTTCTGCCCATTTTTGGATTGGGTTGTTTGGTTTTTTGTTGTTGACTTATATGAGCTGTTTGTATTTTTTGGAAATTAAGCCGTTGTCAGTCGCATCATTTTGCAAATATTTTCTCCCATTCTGTAGGTTGTCTTTTTCTTTTTTTTTTATGGTTTTCTTTGCTGTACAAAAGCTTGTAAGTTTGATTAGGTCCCATTTGTTTATTTTTGTTTTTATTTCTATTGCCTTAGGAGACTGACCTAAGAAGACATTGGTATGATTTATGTATGTCAGAGAATGTTTTGCCTATGTTCTCTTCTAGGAGTTTTATGGTGTCATGTCTTATGTTTAAGTCTTTAAGCCATTTTGAGTTTACTTTTGTGTATGGTGAGAGGGTGTGTTCTAATTTTATTGATTTGCATGCAGCAGTCCAACTTTCCCAGCACCACTTGCTGAAGAGACTGTCTTTTTCCCATTGTATATTCTTGACTCCTTTGTCAAAGATTAATTGACTGTAGGTGTGTGGGTTTATTTCTGGGCTCTCTGTTCTGTTCCATTGATCCATATGTCTGTTTTTGTTCCAGTACCATGCTGTTCTGATTACTGTAGCTTTGTAGTATTGTTGGAAGTCTGGGAGAGTTAGGCCTCCTGCTTTGTTCTTTTTCTTCAGGATTGGTTTGGCAATTCTGGGCCTTTTATGGTTCCATAGGAATTTTAGGATTATTTGTTCTAGTTCTGTGAAAAATGTCATGGATAATTTGATAAGGATCACATTAAACCTGTAAATTGCTTTGGGTAGTATGGCCATTTTAACAATATTAATTCTTCCAATCCAAGAGCATGGGATATCTTTCTATTTCTTTGAATCATCTTCAGTTTCCACTATTAATGTTTTATAGTTCTTAGTGTATAAGTCTTTCACCTCCTTGGTCAGGTCAGGTTAATAATGCTTTGAGTAGAAAGATTCTAATTTCATAAAGTATTAGTATCTTTTATTTACTAGAGCAGATGAATTGTATAGTATCAAAATGTAATTTTCAGCTGTTGTTTAAACCTTTGAAAAGACAGTTCTGAAGTTCATTATGGTTAACTGTAACACAGATTTTCAAGCATGCATAACTTTTTTTTCTTCTAGTTAATTAGTGGGACCAAGAGCCTAGAAAATGTACTAAAAAATGTTTGTATTCTCCAGGAAGGAAAGAATATTGAGCTACATGAAACCTCTTCAGCTTTTAAACATTCTCAGTTCAATTCTGACAATTCTTTGATGCTTTGGAGAGTTTTGGTTTCTGCTATGAAAATGTGTTCCTTCATATTTAAAAATTACCTTACTCATCTATTAGTAGGATATATGCTTTATCAGCAATTTGATATGGTTCAGTCTAATTGTTTTTCAGACCCTCTCAAATTTTTTAAAGGGTGATCATCCACTGTCAGCTCTTTTCACCAAGTTTCATTTGTATTCTGTTCTGTTTGGTTGGTTTTAACCAAAAACTGTCAACAGTTAGCCATTCTTTAGACTAAGGCCTTTTACTTCTGGTTATACATTCTTGTTTTTAGGACTGTAGAGCATATAATTATTCCTCCTCCAAGTTCCTAAGAAAGGTAATCCTTGATATTTTTCTATCCTCAGTCTGACATATATATTTTAGCTTAACATATACAGTTTTTCCCTTTCAGTGTAACAGAATTCTTGGTACTTGGATCACTGTGTTTTGTTTTTTTAACATCTTTATTGGAGGATAGTTGCTTTACAATGTTGTGTTAGTTTCTGCTGTATAACAAAGTGAATCCGCTATATGTATACATATATCCCCATATCTCCTCCCTCTTGGGTCTCCCTCCCACCCTCCCTACCCCACCCCTCTAGTTGGTCACAAAGCACCGAGCTGATCTCCCTGTGCTGTGCAGCTGCTTCCCACTAGCTATTTTACATTTGGTAGGATCACTGTATTTTCTGAAAGGAATAATATTGGGGATAGAATTCCTATTCAAGACATAACTGACAAAAATCATAAACGGCATTAGGTACTGGAACCACAGAGATGAATAAGTCAGAATTCCTTTTCTCATTGAACTGTAAAATGCCTATTTTAAATCCATGAAGAGAAAGGAAAGTTCACTTAAAAACACTGAGATGCCTTTATGCCAAACAGGCATAAAACATTGCCCTCCTATTCATGAATCCCCTCAGGGTATTGTAAAGGAATGTTATGTAAATAAACATATTAAGCCAAGGTTTTCATTCTATCTTCTAGCCTCAGTAGCTGCTTATCATTTACTGGCCAAGGTTTTCATTCTATCTCCTAGCCTCAGACAGTAGCTGCTTATCATTTGCTGTAACACCAGATGTTCTGTATCAAATATTAATAATCACATTTTTAAAAACTATTTTGAAATAATTTAAAACTTAACAGAAAAGATGCCAGAACAGTACAAAGAACTCCTTTGTATCCTTCATTCAGATTCCACCATTGTTAATATTTTACTGCATTTTTTCCATTGCCTGTCCTCTCTCTTTCTGTCTTCATATATATGTTACATATGTGTTTGTATATGTGTGTATAAATACATATGTACATACCCATTATCGTAGTCTTTTTCAGAACCTTTTGGAGCAAGCTGTAGACATGGTGTTCCATCACCTATAAATACTACAGTGTCTATTTCTCAAAAACAAGGCACTCTCTTATATAACCCTCCAAGTCGGAAGATAAACATTGGTACAACACTACTGGCTAGTCCAAGGAACCTAGTCGTATTTCATCAACTATCCTAACAATATCTCTTTCTTTTTTGATCTAGGATCCTATCCAGGAATACATGTTGTAGTTAGTTGTCATGTCGTTTCAGACTTCTTCAGCCTCATTTTCCACCATCTTTCATGTCCTTGACAGTTTTAGGTAGTACATTCTGTAAGATCACCCTGAACCTAGGTCCATGTGATATTTCCTCATGACTCCAATCAAGTCTTGCATTTCTAGCAGGAATACCACAGAAGGGGGGCTGTGCTTGTCTTGGTGCATTGCATCCACAGGCATATGATGTCAAATCATGCTGCTACTGGTGATTAACACCTTGATCATATTGGTGTCCTTTTGTATTTGATCAAAATTTGTGGAGAGGTATTCCAAAATTATGCATCTTGATTCTCATCAAACCTCTACTCACTAGCCTCAGTGTAGGTATCAGTGATGACTCCCACCTGAATTAACTACTTTTATAATTATTTTTCTCTATTTTTTTTATTCCTTCTACATGTATTAGTTGGTATTTTATTGTATGGTTGAACTTTTCATTCTCCCCTATTTATTTGTTTATTAAATCAGTAAGGACTTGTAGATTTTGATTTTAGTGTGTTGTGATTTGTTACTATCATTCTTTATTTTGCTGTTTAAGTTGTCCCTGATTTAGCCAGTGGGAACCCCTTCAAGCTGGCTCCTGTGCCTATTTATCATGCTCCCATCTCATTCATTGTGCCCTTCTGGCAGAACATGCTGTTCCTGGTTCGTCTTGTACTTTGCCTGGTCTAGCCCTGGAATCGGCCATTTCTTTAAGGAGCCCTGTTTGGTTTTTGTTATTGTTTGTTTTTGTAAAATATGGTGTTTAAAAACAAAGATTTAGGGGCTTAGTTTCTCATTGCTACTGGGGTGTCATTGCTTATAGGGACTAGGAAATGTATGAGTATGTAAGTATGGTTTGTATACACATACATATATGTATAATGTACTAATATACATCCATAATTATTTCTGTATCTATGTGCATGTTATAAAACCAGAAGTTGGTTCCTATACTTCTAATTCCAATCCAATACCCCAGGGTTCTTTCTAGTCTTTGCCCTTTCCATGTTTATAATGCCTTCTCTGGTGGTAAGAAACTTAGCTTCACATTAGTCTCATTATAGTTATCACTTGTCCAGTTGTTTTGTTACCATTCTCCCTGCCGAGTAGACCATCATCTCCCTTTATCTCTCCCTACCACACCCTGCCTTGTTGACTGCTGGGCCTGTTGGCCTGTGCCTCTTTCTGGATCCATAAGCCCTCACTGGGCCCACAGCTCTGTGCAACTCCCTGTCTGCACACAACACCCTGTTATCCTCACCTCTGGGCCACACCTGTGTTGGCCTTCCTGACATGCCCTCAGTGCCCTGCATCCTTAGCCAGCATGCTGACTACTTTACATAGCTCAGTATTTCATTAGTTAATTTTTAAGCATATTTCCAGGATTTACAAACATACATGTATGTAATGACATATACAACTATATAGTATTACTATAATAAAACTATAGATTTACAAATATACATATATATAATGAAACATACAGCTATATAGTACACACACATACACACACACTACCTACCTGTGGTAGAATGATTAACGACCGTAAAGTTCTTCCATGGGGCTTTGCCATGGGGCTTTGCTGCTTCTCCCATCTATTTCTCCATCTCTTGAGTCTTGTCTAGCCTTGTGATTTGCTTCAGCCAATGAATATGGTGGATGTGATGTGTGAGTTCTGGAGCTTAGTCCTTAAGAAGACTTCAAAGAATGCTTTCCTGTAGCTGCCATGTAAGGAAGCTGGTCTAGCTTATAGGAGGGTGAGAGAACCAAGACACCCCAGTCAGCATCAACCAGCAGACATGAAAGTGGACTATCTTGGACCTACTAACCCAGCTGACTGTTTAGCTGAATGCACCTGCAGAGGAACCAGAGGTGAAAAGAGCAAAGAAATGGCCCAGCCAACCTATAGAATTGTGAGAAATGACATTGTTTTGAGTCACTAAGTTTGAGGTGGTTTGTTTTGTAGCAATAGATATATGAAACCATATCTGTTTTCATTTTGAACATCTATGTTGTCTCTAGTCTTCTATTATTAACAATATTGCAATGAATATCTTGTACATAATATATAATGTTTTAATTTTAATACATAATGCCAGTTTATTTTCCAGAAATGTTGATATAGTTCTTACTGCCATCATGAAAGTCTGACAGTAACTATTTCCCTCACAAACTCACTATCACTGATGTTTTCTTTGACAATAAAATCAATTTTAAAAGCATCTTATAACTCTTCATTTTCCTAACTACTTGTGAAGCTGAGCATCTTTTGAGATTTTTGTTGGTTCTTTTGATTTTTCAGCTCTTTGAATTGCTTATTCATAGCTTTACTCATTTTTTCCTATTGGTTTCTTTTTTTAATTTTTTAATTTAATTTTATTTATTTTTTTATACAGCAGGTTCTTATTACTCATCAATTTTATACACATCAGTGTATACATGTCAATCCCAAACACCCAATTCAGCACACCACCATCCCCACCCCACCCCCATAGCTTTCCCCCCTTGGTGTCCATACATTTGATCTCTACATCTGTGTCTCAACTTCTGCCCTGCAGACCGGTTCATCTGTATTGCAAATTGTGAATAATGCTGCTATGAACATTATATGATATTTGTTTTTCTGACTTACTTCACTCTGTATGACAGTCTGTAAATCCATCCATGTCTCAACAAATGACTAAATTTCGTTCCTTTTTATGGCTGAGTAATAGTCCATTGTATATATGTACCACATCTTCTTTATCCATTCGTCTGTCGATGGGCATTTAGATGGCTTCCATGACCTGGCTATTGTAAATAGTGCTGCAGTGAACACTGGGGTGCATGTGTCTTTTTGAATTATGGTTTTCTCTGGGTATATGCCCAGTAGTGGGATTGCTGGATCATATGGTAATTCTACTTTCAGTTTTTTAAGGAACCTCCATACTGTTCTCCATAGTGGCTATATCAATTTACATTCCCAGCAACAGTGCAAGAAGGTTCCCTTTTCTCCACACCCTCTCCAGCATTTGATGTCTGTAGATTTTCTGATGATCCTCATTCTAACTGGTGTTAGATGATACCTCATTATAGTTTTGATTTGCATTTCCTAATAATTAGTGATGTTGAGCAGCTTTTCATGTGCTGCTTGCCATCTATGTGTCCTCTTGAGAGAAATGTCTGTTTAGGTCTTCTGCCCATTTTTGGATTCGGTTGTTTGTTTCTTTAATATTGAGCTGCATGAGCTGTTTATATATTTTGGAGATTAATCCTTTGTTGATTTGTTTGAAAATATTTTCTCCCATTATGAGGGTTGTCTTTTCGTCTTGTTTATGGTTTCAGATTAATCCTTTGTCAGTTGATTTGTTTGCAAATATGTTCTCCCATTATGAGGGTTGTCTTTTCGTCTTGTTTATGGTTTCCTTTGCTGTGCAAAAGCTTTGACGTTTCATTAGGTCCCATTTGTTTATTTTTGTTTTTATTTCCGTGATTCTAGGGGTGGATCAAAGAAGATCGTGCTGTGATTCATGTCAAACAGTGTTCTTCCTATGTTTTCCTCTAAGAGTTTTATAGTGTCCAGTCTTACATTTAGGTCTCGAATCCATTTTGAGTTTATTTTTGTGTATGGTGTTAGGGAGTGTTCTAATTTCATTCTTTTATATGTAGCTGTCCAGTTTTCCCAGCACCACTTATGAAGAGACTGTCTTTTCCTCATTGTATATCCTTGCCTCCTTTGTCATACATTAGTTGACCATAGGCGTGTGGGTTTGTCTCTGGGCTTTCTGTCTTGTTCCATTGATCTGTTTTTCTTTTTGTGCCAGTACCATATTGATTACTGCAGCTTTGTAGTATAGTCTGAAGTCAGGGAATCTGATTCCTCCAGCTCCGTTTTTATCCCTCAAGACTGCTTTGGCTATTCGGGGTCTTTTGTGTCTGCATACAAATTTTAAGATTTTTTATTCTAGTTCCGTAAAAAATGCCATTGGTAATTTGATAGGGATTGCATTGAATCTGTAGATTGCTTTGGGTAGTATAGTCATTTTCACAATATTGATCCCTCCAATCCAAGAACATGGTATATCTCTCCATCTGTTGGTATCATCTTTAATTTCTTTCATCAGTGTCTTATAGTTTTCTGCATACAGGTCTTTTGTCTCGTAGTTTTCTGGTAGCATCTTTAGAATTCTCTATGTATAGTATCATGTCATCTGCAGACGGTGACAGTTTTACTTCTTCTTTTCCAATTTGTATTCCTTTTCTTTCTTTTTCTTCTCTGATTGCCGTGGCTAGGACTTCCAAAACTATGTTGAATAATAGTGGTGAGAGTGGATATCCTTGTCTCGTTCCTGACCTTACAAGAAATGTTTTCAATTCTTCACCATTGTGAATGATGTTTGCTGTGGGTTTGTCGTATATGGCCTTTATTATGTTGAGGTAGGTTCCCTCTGTGCCCACTTTCTGGAGAGTTATTATTATAAATGGGTGTTGAATTTTGTCATAAGCTTTTTCTCCATCTATCGAGGTGATCGTATGGTTTTTATTCTTCAGTTGGTTAATATGGTGTATCACATTGATTGATTTGTGTATACTGAAGAATCCTTGCACCCCTGGGATAAATCCCACTTGATCATGGTGTATGAACCTTTTAATGTGTTGTTGGAATCTGTTTTCTAGTATTTTGTTGAGGATTTTTGCATCTATATTCATCAGTGATATTGGTGTGTAATTTTCTTTTTTTGTAGTCTCTTTGTCTGGTTTTGGTATCAGGGTGATGTTGCCCTCATAGAATGAGTTTGGGAGTGTTCCTTCCTCTGCTGCAATTTTTTGGAAGAGTTTGAGAAGGATGGGTGTTAGCTCTTTTCTAAATGTTTGATAGAATTCACCTGTGAAGCCGTCTGGTCCTGGACTTTTGTTTGTTGGAAGGTTTTTAATCACAGTTTCAATTTGATTACTTGTGATTGGTCTGTTCATATTTTCTATTTCTTCCTGGTTCAGTCTTGGAAGGTTATAACTTTCTAAGAACTTGTGCATTTTTTCCAGGTTTTCCATTTTATTGGCATAGAGTTGCTTGTGGTCTCTTAGGATGCTTTGTATTTCTGCGGTGTCTGTTGTAACTTCTCCTTTTTCATTTCTAATTTTATTGATTTGAGTTCTCTCCCTCTTTTTCGATGAGTCTGGCTAATGGTTTATCAATTTTATTTATCTTC
>NC_041218.1:57437562-57443071 GCF_002837175.3 Physeter macrocephalus
GTTTTTTTCCCTGTAATTCATTTCTAATCTCATAGCGTTGTGGTCAGAAAAGATGCTTGATATGATTTCAGTTTTCTTAAATTTACTGAGGCTTGATTTGTCACCCAAGATGTGATCTGTCCTGGAGAATGTTCCATGCACACTTGAGAAAAAAGCGTAGTCTGCTGTTTTTGGATGGAATATCCTAAAAATGTCAGTTAAATCTATCTGGTCCATGTGTCATTTAAAGCTTCTGTTT
This sequence comes from Physeter macrocephalus, assembly GCF_002837175.3. Taxonomy (NCBI): domain Eukaryota; kingdom Metazoa; phylum Chordata; class Mammalia; order Artiodactyla; family Physeteridae; genus Physeter; species Physeter macrocephalus. Next base: position 57,437,801 of record NC_041218.1, read on the forward strand.
CCCTATTTATTTTCATTTTGGATGATCTGTCCATTGGTGTAAGTGAGGTGTGAAAGTCCCCCACTGTTATTGTGTTACTGTCGATTTTGTCCTTTAGAGCTGTTAGCTGTTAGCAACTGCCCTATGTATTGAGGTGCCCCTTTGTTGGGTGCATATATATTTATAATTGTTATATCTTCTTCTTGGATTGATCCCCTGATCATTATGTAGTGTCCTTCCTTATGTCTTGTAACATTCTTTATTTTAAAGTCTATTTGATATGAGTATAGCTACTCCAGCTTTCTGGTTTTGTTTTGTTTTATTTTTGCGGTATGCGGGCCTCTCACTGCTGTGGCCTCTCCCATTGCGGAGCACAGCCTCCGGACACGCAGGCTCAGCGGCCATGGCTCACGGGCCCAGCTGCTCCGCGGCATGTGGGATCCTCCCGGACCGGGGCACGAACCCGCGTCCCCTGCATCAGCAGGCAGACTCTCAACCACTGGGCCACCAGGGAAGCCCTCCAGCTTTCTTTTGATTTCCATTTGCATAGAATATCTTTTTCCATCCCCTCACTTTCAGTCTGAATGTGTTCCTAGGTCTGAAGTTGGTCTCTTGTAGACAGCATATAAATGGGTCTTGTTTTTCTATTCATTCAGCAAGCCTGTGTCTTTTCCTTGGAGCATTTAATCCATTCACGTTTAAGGTAGTTATCGATATGTATGTTCCTGTGACTATTTTCTTAATTGTTTTGGGTTTGTTTTTGTAGATCCTTTTCTTCACTTGTGTTTCCCACTTAGAGAAATTCCTTTAGCATTTGTTGTAGAGTTGGTTTGGTGGTGCTGAATTCTCTTAGCCTTTGCTTGTCTGTAAAGCTTTTGATTTCTCTATCGAATCTGAATGAGATCCTTGCCAGGTAGAGTAATCTTGGTTGTAGTTTCTTCCCTTTCATCACTTTAAGTATATCATGCTGCTCCCTTCTGGCTTGTAGATTTTCTGCTGAGAAATCAGCTGTTAACCTATGGGAGTTCCGTTGTATGTTATTTGTCGTTTTTCCCTTGCTGCCTTTCAATAATTTTTCTTTGTTTTTAATATTTGTTAATTTGATTACGATGTGTCTTGGTGTGTTTCTCCTTGGGTTTATCCTGTATGGGACTCGCTGTGCTTCCTGGACTTGGGTGGCTGTTTCCCTTTCCATTTAGGGAAGTTTTCGACTATAATCTCTTCTGATATTTTCTCTGGTCCTTTCTCTCTCTCTTCTCCTTCTAGGTCCCCTGTAATGCGAATGTTGTTGCATTTAATGTTGTCCCAGAGGTCTCTTAGGCTGTCTTCATTTCTTTCATTCTTTTTTCTTTATTCTGTTCCACAGCAGTGAATTCCACCAGTCTGTCTTCCAGGTCACTTATCCGTTCTTCTGCCTCAGTTTTTCTGCTATTGATTGCTTCTAGTATAGTTTTCATTTCAGTTATTGTATTGTTCATCTCTGTTTGTTTGTTCTTTAATTCTTCTAGGTCTGTGTTAAACATTTCTTGCATCTTCTTGATCTTTGCCTCCATTGTTTTTCCATAGTCCTGGATCATCTTCACTATCATTATTCTGAATTCTTTTTCTGGAATGTTGCCTGTCTCCACTTCATTTAGTTGTTTTTCTGGGGTTTTATCTTGTTCCTTCATCTGGTACATAGCCCTCTGCCTTTTCATCTTGTCTGTCTTTCTGTGAATGTGGTTTTTGTTCTACAGGCTGCAGGATTGTAGTTCTTCTTGCTTCTGCTCTCTGCCCTCTGGTGGATGAGGCCATCTAAGAGGCTTGATGGGAGGGACTGGTGGTGGGTAGAACAGACTATTGCTCTGGTGGGCAGAGCTCAGTAAAACTTTAATCTGCTTGACTGCTGCTGGGTGGGGCTGGGTTCCCTCCCTGTTGGTTGTTTGGCCTGAGGCAATCCAACATTGGAGCCTACTTGGGCTCTTTGGTGGGGCTAATGACAGACTCTGGGAGGCCTCACACCAAGGAGTACTTCCCAGAACTTCTGCTGTCAGTGTTCTTGTCCCCACAGTGAGGCACAGCACCACCACCCCACCCTGCGCCTCTGCAGGAGACCCTCCAACACTAGCAGGTAGGTCTGGTTCAGTCTCCCCTGGGGTCACTGCTCCTTCCGCTGGGTCCCGATGCATACACTACTTTGTGTGTGCCCTCCAAGAGTGGAGTCTCTGTTTCCCCCAGTCCTGTCGAAGTCCTGCCATCAATTCCCACTAGGCTTCAAAGTCTGATCCTCTAGGAATTCCTCCTCCTATTGCCAGATCCCCAGGTTGGGAAGCCTAACGTGGGGCTCTGAACCTTCACTCCAGTGGGTGGACTTTTGTGGTATAAGTGTTTTCCAGTCTGTGAGTCACCCACCCAGCAGTTATGGGAATTGATTTAACTGTGATTGCACCCCTCCTACCGTCTCATTGTGGCTTCTCCTTTGTCTTTGGATGTGGGGTATCTTTTTTGGTGAGTTCCAGTGTCTTCCTGTCGATGATTGTGCAGCAGCTAGTTGTGAATCTGTTGTTCTCTCAAGGAGTGAGAGCACGTCCTTCTACTCCGCCATCTTGGTTCCTCCTTAACAAAAATTTATTTTTTGTTCAGTTACATGTCAGTTGCAGATATGCTTCAGATTTGCTCCAAGTCTTCATTCTGGGACCCAAGCTGAAGGAGAAGTTGCTGCCTGGGTCTTGTGGCACAAAAGAGCAGTGGTAGAACCACATGATTGGTCTTAAAGCTTTGGTTCAGAAATGTCATGCTTTATTTTTACTCATATTTCATTGGCCAAAGCAAGTCAAATGGCCAACACTGGTATAAATGGGCAAGGAAATATAATCCTCCTGTAGGGAGAGAAGTGAATAATTGGGGACAGTGTTGCAGTCTATCACAGTATCCTTTTGCTTTTTTGTTCATATCACTTTATAAAAGTTCTTAATGCATTCTGGAGACTGATCTCGTGAGTTTAGCTTTTACACTTAGGTCTGGGATCCATTTTTACATGTAGTCTGAGGTAGGGGTCAAGGTTCAGTTTTTTCCATATGGATATCCATTATCCATGGTGTCATTTGATGAAAGGACTTAACTTTCCCCCATTGAATTGTCCTGGCACCTTAATGCTGTTGAAGTGTGAGTCTATTTCTGAGGACTTCATTCTGTTCCATTAATCTATTTGTTAAACCTTATGCTTAGTATCATACCATCTTGAAATCAGGTAATGAAATTGTCTGACCGTCCCCTTTTTCAAGATTGCTAAGGATATTCTTGGGTTTTTGCAGTTCTGTATTTAGCCTTCCAATCTATGAACATAGTTTATCTACCCCTTTCTTCCTTCCTCCCTCTCTCCCTCTCTCTCTCTCTCTCTCATTCTTTCTCTCTTTCTCTCCCTCTCTGCCTTCCTCCCTCCCTACATTCCTTTCTTTCTTCCACTTTTATTGAGATATAATTGACATACAACACTGTATAAGTTTAACATGTACAGCATACTGATTTGATTTACATACATTGTAAAGTGGTTATCACAGTAAGTTTAGTGAACATCCATCATCTCATGTAGACACAGAATAAAAGAAATAGGAAACATTTTTTTTCTTGTGATGAGAACTCTTAGAATTTACTCGTAACAACTTTCATCTATAACATACAGAAGTGTTGATTATATTTATCATGTTGTACATTACATCCCTAGTTCTTATCTTATAGCTGGAAGTTTGTACCTTTTGACTGCCTTCATCCAGTCTTCACCCCCACCCCCACCCCCGTAATCACAAATCTGATCTTTTTCTATGAGTTTGTTTGTTTGTTTGTTTTAGAAGAATGATTGACCTACAACACTGTGCTAGTTCCTGTTACACAACATAGTGTTTCGAAATTTCTGTACCTTTCAAACTGATCACCGTGATAAGTCTAATTATGATACGTCATCATACAAAGCTATTACGTAGTTATTGACTATATTCCCCACACTGTACATTTCATATCAATGATTCATTTATTTAGCAACTGGAATTTTATACCTCTTAATCTTCCTCATCTATTTTTTTTCTCCCTTTGAGCATTTATTTAGATCTTCTGTAATCCCAACAATATTTGTTTCAGCATAGAAGTCTTACACATCTTCTGTTAAATTTATTGGTAAGTATATTTTTGACACTAACTGTAAATAGAATTTATATTTTGTAACAATTTATAATTATAAATTATTAACTTATAATTATGTAATATATAATCTAAATCTTGAATCCTGTGTATTATTACTTTCAAACACCACACTCATCATTAGATCTAGTTTTATTTTTTATTGAAGTATAGTTGATTTACAGTTTCAGGTATACAATATAATGATTTGGTATTTTTATGGGTTATAATCTATTTAAGGTTATTATAAAATATTGGTTATATTCCCTGTATTGTACATTACACCCTTGCATCTTATTTATCTTATACCTAGTAGTTTGCACCGCTTAATCCCCTTTCTCTATCTTGCCGTTCCACCCTCTGGTAACCACTAGTTTGTTCTCTGTATTCATGAGTCTGTTTCTGGTTTGTTATATGCATTTATTTGTTTTAATTTTTAGATTCCACATATAAGTGAAAACATACAGTATTTGTCTTTCTCTGACTTACTTCACTGAGCATAATACCCTCCCAGTCTATCCACATTGTTGCAAATGGCAAAATTTCATTGTTTTTTATGACTAATATTCCATTATATATTCATTACCACATCTTCTTTATCCATTCATTTGTTGATGGACACTTTGGTTACTTCCATATCTTGGCTATTGTAAATAATGCTGCTATGATATTGAAGTGTATGTATCTTTTGAAATTAGTGTTTTCATTTTCTTTGGATATATACCCAAGAATAGAATTGTTGGATCATATGCTAGTTCTATATTTAGTCTTTTGAAGAACCTCCATACTGTTTTCCATAGTGGCTGTACCAGTTTACATTCCTACCAGCAGTGAACTAAGGGTCCCTTTCTCCACATCCTAACCAGCATTTATTATTTGTTGTCTTTTTGATGATAACCATTCTGACATGTGTGAGATGATATCTCATTGTAGTTTTGATTTGCATTTCTGCTTGTATATTTTGGAGAGTAATCCTTTGTCTGTTGCTGCGTTTGCACATATTTTCTCCCATTCTGAGGGTTGTCTTTTCGTCTTGTTTATGGTTTCCTTTGCTGTGCAAAGGCTTTTAAGTTTCATTAGGTCCCATTTGTTTATTTTTGTTTTTATTTCCATTTCTCTAGGAGGTGGATCAAAAAGGAT
>NC_041218.1:57443669-57444612 GCF_002837175.3 Physeter macrocephalus
TCCTGATCTTAGTGGAAATGGTTTCAGTTTTTCACCATTGAGGACAATGTTGGCTGTGGGTTTGTCATATATGGCCTTTATTATGTTGAGGAAAGTTCCCTCTATGCCTACTTTCTGCAGGGTTTTTACCATAAATGGGTGTTGAATTTTGTCAAAAGCTTTCTCTGCATCTATTGAGATGATCATATGGTTTTTCTCCTTCAGTTTGTTGATATGGTGTATCACGTTTGATTGATTTGCATATATTGAAGAATCCTTACATTCCTGGAATAAACCCCACGTGATCGTGGTGTATGATCCTTTTAATGTGCTGTTGGATTCTGTTTGCTAGTATTTTGTTGAGGATTTTTGCATCTATGTTCATCAGTGATATTGGCCTGTAGTTTTCTTTCTTTGTGACATCTTTGTCTGATTCTCGTATCATGGTGATGTTGGCCTCATAGAATGAGTTTGGGAGTGCTCCTCCCTCTGCTGTCCTTTGGAAGAGTTTGAGAAGGATACGCGTTAGCTCTTCTCTAAATGTTTGATAGAATTCTGCCTGTCAAGCCATCTGGTCCTGGGCTTTTGTTTGTTGGAAGATTTTTTAATCACAGTTTCAATTTAAGTCCTTGTGATTGGTCTGTTCATATTTTCTGTTTCTTCCTGGTTCAGTCTCGGCAGGTTGTGCATTTCTAAGCATTTGTCCATTTCTTCCAGGTTGTCCATTTTATTGGCATAGAGTTGCTTGTAGTAATCTCTCATAATCTTTTGTATTTCTGCAGTGTCAGTTGTTACTTCTCCTTTTTCATTTCTAATTCTATTGAGTTTTCTCCCTTTCTTTCTTGATGAGTCTGGCTAATGGTTTATCAATTTTGTTTATCGTCTCGAAGAACCAGCTTTTAGTTTTATTGATCTTTGCTATCGTTTCCTTCATTTCTTTTTCATTTATTTCTGATCTGATCTT
>NC_041218.1:57446699-57455867 GCF_002837175.3 Physeter macrocephalus
TGTTGCTCTGTCTTCTCATTTTGCTTAAGTTACTGTGTTTGGGGTCTCCTTTTCACATTCTGCATGGTTCGTAGTTCTTGTTGTTTTTGGTGTCTGTCCTCAGTGGCTATTCGTAGTTCTTGTTGTTTTTGGTGTCTGTCCTCAGTGGCTAAGGTTGGTTCAGTGGGTTGAATAGGTTTCTTGGTTGAGGGGCCTAGTGCCCGTGTTCTGGTAGATGAGGCTGGATCTTGTCTTTCTGGTGGGCAGGTCCACATCTGGTGGTGTGTTTTGGGGTGTCTGTGGCCTTATTATGATTTTAGGCATTCTCTCTGCTACTGGATGGGGCTGTAGTCCTGTCTTGCTAGTTGTGGGGCATAGGGTGTCCAACACTGTTCCTTTCTGGTCATTGAGTGAAGCTGGGTCTTGGTGTTGAGATGGAGATCTCTGGGAGATTTTTGCCATTTGATATTAACGTGGAGCTGGGAGGTCTCTCCTCCTTCACAGCTCCCTCCCACTGGTGCAGGTCCCGTCCCTATTCTTTTGTCTCAGTTTATTCTTTTTTCTTTTGCACTACCCAGGTACGTGGGGAATTTCTTGCCTTTTGGAAGGTCTGAGGTCTTCTGCCAGCATTCAGTGGGTGTTCTATAGGAGCAGTTCCACGTGTAGATGTATTTCCGATGTATCTGTGGGGAGGAAGGTGATCTCCGCGTCTTACTCTTCTGCCATCTTCTCTCCCTGTTGCTTTTTAAATATTGAGTTATATTAGCTACTTGTATATTTTGGACATTAACCCCTTATCAGACATACCGTTTGCAGATACATTCTCCTACTCAGTAGGTAGTCATTTCGTTTTGTTGATGGTGTCCCTTGCTGTGCAGAAGTTTTTAAGTTTAATTAGGTCCCATTTGTTTATTTTTGCTTTTGTTTCTCTTGCCTGAGAAGGCAGATCCAAAAAATTATGGCTAAGATTTATGTCAAAGAGTGTACTGCCTATTCTCTTTTAAGTTTCTTCTAGGTTATAGTTACATGTCTTTAATCCATGTTGAGTTATTTTGTATATGGTGTGATAAAATGTTCTAATTTCATTCTTTTAGCTCTCCAGTTTTCCCAGCACTACTTATTGAAGAGTCTGTCTTTTCCTTGTTGTGTATTCTTGCCTCCTTTGTTGTAGATTAATTGACAATAAGTGCATGAGTTTCTTTCTGGGCTCTCTATTCTTTTCCATTGATCTATGTCTGATTTTGTGCCACTACCATACTGTTTTGACTGTAGCTTTGTAGCATATTCTGAAGTTCAGGAGTATAATACCTCCAGCTTTGTTCTTTTTTCTCAAGATTACTTTGAGTATTTGGGGTCTTTTGTGATGCTTTACAAATTTCAGGAATATTCTAGTTCTGTGAAAATTGTCATAGGTGTTTTGATAAGGATTGCCTTGAATCTGTTGATTGCTTTGGGTTTATGGACATTTAAGCAATATTAGTCCTGCCAATCCATGAGTGTGGAATATGTTTCCATTTATTTGTATCATCTTCAGTTTCCTTTATCAATGTCTTACAGTTTTCAGAGGTGTAGGTCTTTCTTGTGTGTGATGAGTTTATCTCTAGGTATTTCATTCTTTTGATGCAGTTGTAACTGGGATTGTTTTCTTGCTTTCTCTTTCACCGTTGAGTATGAGTTAGCTGTGGGTTTGTCATAAATGGCCTTTACTATGTTGAGATATGTTCCCTCTATATCAACTTTGTTGAGGCTTTTTATCATGAATTGGTGTTGAATTTTGTCAGGTGCTTTTTCTGCATCTGTTGAGATGATTATATGATTTTTATTCTTTGTTTTGTTAATGTGGTATACCTTATTGTTTGATTTGCAGATACTGAACCATCCTTGCGTCCCTGGAATAAATCCCACTTGACCATGGTTTATGATCCTTTTCATATATTGTTAAATTTTTTTTGCTAATATTTTGTTTAGGATTTTTGTGCCTGTATACATCAAGGATACTGAAGTAATTTTCTTTTTCATAGTGTCTTTGCCTGGTTTTGGTATCTGGATAGTGGTGGCCTCATAGAATGGATTTGGGAGTGTGATCTCCTCTTTAGCTTTTTGGAATAATTTGAGAAAGATAAGTATTAACTCTTCTTTACCTGTTTGGTAGAATTCCCCTGTGAAGGTGTCCAGTTCTGGACTTTTGTTTTTGGGGAGTTTTTTTTATTACTGATTCAGTTTTAATACTAGTAATCAGTCTATTCATATTATCTATTTCTTTATGATTCAATTTTGGAAGATAGTATGTTTCTAGGAATTTATCCATTTCTTCTGCGTTGTCAAATTTGTTGGCATATAACTGTTCATAGTATTCTCTTATGATTGTTTATATTTCTGTGACATTGGTTGTAATTTCTCCTTTTTCATTTCTTATTTTGTTATTTGGGTCCTCTCTCTTTTTTTCATAATGAGCGTGGCTAAAGGCTTATCAATTTTGTTTATCTTTTCAAAAAAACCATCTCCTGGTTTCATTTATCTTTTTTTGGGGTGGTGGGGGTCCTCTCTTTTATTTATTTCCTCTCTGATCTTTATTGTTTCCTGACTTCTGCTGACTTTCAGCTTTGTTTGTTCTTTTTCTAATTCCTTTAGATGGTAGTTTAGGTTGTTTATTCGAGATTTTTCTTGTTTCTTGAGGTACCTGTATTGCTATAAACTTCCCTCTTAGAACGGCTTTTGCTACATCCCATAAATTTTGGAAAGTTGTGTTTTAATTTTCATTTGTCTCAAGGTGTTTTCTGGTTTTCTTTTTGATTTCTTCACTCACCCATTGGGTTCGTGGAAGCATGTTTTTTAGTCTCTATGTATTTTTGTTTTTCCCATTTTTCTTCCTGTAATTGACTTCTAGTTTCTTACTGTTGAGGTGAGAAAAGATGCTTGATATAATTTCTGTCCTTCTAAATTTGTTGAGACTTGTTTTGTGGCCTAGCATGTGACCTATCCTGGAGAACAGTCCATGTAAACTTGAAAAGAATATGTATCCTGCTGTTTTGGGTTGGAATGTTCTTTAGATACCTGTTAACTACAACTGCTCTAATATGTCAGTTAATGCCACTGTTTCCTTACTGATTTTCTGTCTGCATAATCTGTCCATTGATGGTAAGTGGGGTGTTAAAATCCTACTATTACTGTATTCTTGTCAATTTCTCCCTTTATGTCCATTATTATTAGATCTATTTTTAAATACTTTTTTTTAATGCCAAAAAGAATAGAGGAAGAATTCCAAGAACAGTTGGTATGGTTCTATCATTCAGAGTTAACAGTGTAGTATATATTCCTTAGTCTTTTTTCTATGGATGCATATTTTTTATTTAGCTGTGATAATAGTATATGTAACCTTATATTTTTATTGTAAAAGCATTTTTCCACATAAAGTTGTAAAAATGATTTTAATGGTTGTATTCTAGCATTCTGTTGAGTGGATTTACCATAATTTACTTAATTGGAACCTAACCAGAAAAACATTTGTTTATAGTTTTTTCAGTATTTAAAATTTGAAAGTAATTGAAGTACTTGTTTGTTTTAGTATTAGAATAATTTTTTCCATATATTTCAAAATGTACTAGAAGTATGCTGTCCCCTTAAATTGAAAATTTAAAAATACTCTTTTTACTTGACTAGTTTATAAGAGATACTGAAAAAACTTTTTAGAGGGCTTCCCTGGTGGCGCAGTGGTTGAGAATTCGCCTGCCGATGCAGGGGACACGGGTTCGTGCCCTGGTCTGGGAAGATCCCACATGTCGCGGAGCAGCTGGGCCCGTGAGCCATGGCCGCTGAGCCTGTGCGTCCGGAGCCTGTGCTCCGCAACGGGAGAGGCCACAACAGTGAGAGGCCCGCGTACCAAAAAAAAAAAAACTTTTTAGAACTTAAAACTCTTTAGGATTTTATTTTGTAGTGTAACTCATTTATTGCATTATAGATATTTCTAAAGGTTTTTCTTTTTTTGAGGGGACTGTAATTCTGCTGTTTCTTGAGTTATGAACACTTAGTTTATAAATTTTCATGCATTGTAATAACCATCTTTACATATGGTCCAGAAAGGAAATGAACCAGTTCAAAATTATTTCTAAAATTAGTTTGTGAGTTCCATACAAGGAACTGAAAATGAAATTTTCTTGAAGGAATCCATTTTATATTTGTGGAATAGAATAACAGTGATGCTTTCATTTATCTCACTTGTGTCTAGAGAATGATGGAGTTAAGTAAAGCTCCAAGCATTGTTACCCCCTGGGTTTCTCTATCACTTCACTATTTAAGTAAGATGGTGACATCAGAGGTTAATCAGTCACTCATCCTTGTCCCTGTTGATGATCTTCAAATAGTGTATTGGGAATAAAAAGACAGTGACATCAGAAGAAAATTGGCAGCTTCCCTTCTTTTGTTCTTTCGACTTCTCTTAGTATGATTCTCTGTAATAGGTGGTGCTAATAACTTTCCATTACCCAGAGATTAGATGTTTATCTGTAAATGTAACGAAGCTTAAAACTCCTAAAATTGGAATTTGATTCAGTTTTTGACATGCACAAACAGTTTCAGAAATTAGAAAGACCATACAATCTCATACTTATGACTTATACTGAACATAGTAAATAAAAAAACTATAATATTATTAAAAGAATCCTTTATATGCTAGTAGAATTCTAATACTAGTGATGTATATTTACAACATGCTGTTTAAAGTCATAGATTTTATGTATTCATGTACTTTTCAGTGTTATAATTTCTAATTTTTTTTCACATCTTCTTTCCTTTTTGACAGAATCATCCTTTCTAATTTTTAAAATTTTTTCTAGAGGTTACTTAAATTAATAACGTAAATTGTAAGAATCATCATGAAGTTTTGTTTTAAGCTCATCTTTTAATAGGAAAACCTTGAGAGAACATTAGTTTGTATAAAACTAATTTACTTCCTCTTACTGTTGAATTTCCAGTGGGCAGAACACAATGAATTAAAATTAGAATCTTGACAGTGGGGAATCAGCCTTTTTAACAATATTGAGTAATATCATAAGCATATTGGTCATTGTTTATAAGTGTGAAAATTTTTGTTTAAAATGAACTAACATTTTTCTAGTGAGGTAAAATATCCTTTCATTATGGAAACTATATCACACAAATGTACCAGAAGTGAATGTGGGTTTGGATTGATTGTTCCATGAGTTGCCTATAAATTTTAGAAATCTCATTTAATGTTATTCAGATTCCTTAATAACATAGTGGTCATAAAAGGCTAACACAGATTTATCCTATTTAAAATTTTAGTGTGTGCTTGGCATATATTTCCTTGTCTTTTCTGTTTGCTTTGTTTTAATTCACGTGTATTGGTTTAGCTTAAGTAACTTTCATTTCCAGGCCTATTCAGGAATGAATTACAAGGAGGTAATGATAAGATACTACTTGGAAGTTGTCTCACAGCTTAGGTTTGGACAGTCATTCATAACTTATCTGGTGGTTAGATTTCTACCTCTTTCAACTGTCCTAAAGTTATGAACCAATAATTAAGGATAAAAAGGCTTCTGGGGGGAAAACACACACATACACAGGGGCAAGTACACAGATTTATAAAATGCCTTCTGTATTAGCTACTGTGCTAAATACTTCACTTACAGTTTTATTTTTCACAATAATTCATGTTCATTGTATTGTCAAGGAAGCAAATGCCAAGAGATTAACATAAAGATTATGATTCAAGTCTCTTTTTTTAAAGAATTTTTTAAAGTGCTTTTTAGGTTCACAGCAAAATTGAAAGAAAGATACAGAGACTTCCTATCTATCCCCTATGCCCACACATGCGTGGCCTCCTCTGTTATCAATATTACTGACTAGAATGGTACATTTGTTGAGTTGGTGAACCTACATCAGCACGACAAATCACTCAAAGTCCATAGTTTACCTTTGGGTTCACTCTTGGTGTTTTACCATTCTGTAGGTTTGGACAAATGTATAACAATATATATCCATTATTATAATACACAGAGTACTTCCAATACCCTAAAAATTCACTGTGCTCCCTCTATTCATCCTTCTCCTGACCCTAACACTGGTAATCATCTTTTTAAACCTGCGGATAGTTTTATCTTTCCCAGAATCTTTTCAGGTTGGCTTCTTTTACTTAGTAATGTGCAATTAGAGTTCCTCTATGTGTTTTCGTGGCTTGATAGCTCATTTCTTTATAGTGCTGAATACTATTCCATTGTCTGGATGTACCACAGTTAATTTATTCATTTATCTACCGAAGGGCATCTTATTTGCTCCCAAGTTTTGGCAGTTATAAATAAAGCTGCTGTAAATATCGGTGTGTAGGTTTTTGTGTGGATGTAAGTTTTCAACACCTTTGGGTAGATACCAAGGAGTGTGATTACTGGATTATTGTAAGAATATATTTAGATTTGTAAGAACCCACCACACTATCTTCCAAAGTGATGGTACCATTTTGCATTCCCACCAGTACTGAATGCGAGTTCCTCTTGTTCTGTATCCTTGTCAGCCTTTGATGTTGTCAGTGTTCCAGATTTTGGCCATTCTAATAGGTATGTATCTCATTCTAATTTGTATTCCCTCATGACATATGATGTGGAATATAAATGTACTCATCTGCCACCTGTATATCTTCTTTGGTGAGGTGGCTGTTAAGATCTTTAGCCCAATTTTAAAATCAGATTGTTTTTATTGTTGAGTTTTAAGAGTTCTTTGTGTATTTAGGATAAAAATTCACCATATTTGTCTTTTGCAGATATTTTCTCCCAGTCTGGCATGTCTTCTCATTTTCTTGATGTTGTCTTTCACAGAGCAGAAGGTTTAAATTGTAATGAACTCCTGCTTATCCATTATTTCTTTCATGGCTCATGCCTTTGATGTTGCATCTAAAAAGTCATTGCTATCCCCAACGTCATCTAGGTTTTATCCTGTTATCGTCTGGAAGTTTTATGTTTTTGAGTGTAAATTTAGCTCTCTGATTCATTTTCAGTTGATTTTTGTGAAGGGTACAAGGTTCTAGATTTGTGGGGGGTTTTCTTTTTCTTTTATTAATTAATCAATTAATTATTTAGCTAGCTAGCTGCACTGGGTCTTAGTCATGGCACACAGGATCTTCGTTGCTGAATGTGGAATCTTCATTGTGGCATGCAGGGTCTTTTAGTTGTGGCACACAGGATCTAGTTCCCCAACCAGGAATTGAACCCGGGCCCCCTGCATTGGGAGCATGGAGTCTTAACCACTGGGCCACGAGGGAAGTCCCCATGGGGGTTTTTTTGCATGTGGATGTCTAGTTATTCCAGCACCATATGTTGAAGAGACTATTTTTGCTCCATTGTATTGTCTTTGCTCTTGTCAAAGTCATTTAACTTATTTATGTGGGACTGTTTCTGGGCTTTCTGTTCTGTTTTGTTGACCTACTTGTCTATTCTTTCACCAATACCACACTGTCTTGATTATTCTAGCTTTACAGGAAGTCTTCAAGTCGGGTAGCATTAATCTTTCAACTTTGTTCTTCTGCCTCAGTATTGTGTTGACTATTTTGGGTCTATTTTCTCTCCAGAGAAGCTGTAGAATCAGTTTGTCAATATTCACAAAATAACTTGCTGGAATTTTGATTGGGATTATGTTGAATCTGTAGATCAATTTGGGAATAATTGACATCTTGACAATACTGAGCCTTCCTATCCATAAATAGGGAATATCTCACCATTTTTAAGTTCTCCTTTGATTTCATTCATCAGAGTTTTGTAGTATTTTTTAATATAGATCTTTCATATATTTTGTTAGATTTATACCTAAGCATTTCATTTTTTTAGATGGTTATGTAAACAGTCTTGTGTTTTTACTTACAATTTCACTTATATTGCTGAACAATGAAGTATCACTGTTCAGTTTTTGTCCATTCTTTTGGACTTTCTGCATAGATGATCATGTCATCTACAAACAAAGGCAGTTTTACTTTTTCCTTCCCAATCTGTATACCATTTGTTTCCTTTTGTCATCTTATTGCATTGTCTATAACCTCCAGTGTGATATTGAAAAGGAGTAGTGAGAGCGTCATCCTTGCCTTTTATCTGTTCTTAGTGGGAAAGCTTTGGGTTTCTCACCTTTAAGTTTGATGTTACCTCTTTATCAAGTTGAGATAGTTCCCCTCTATTCCTTCTTTATCTAGTTTTCAAAGTCATGAATGGGTGTTGGATTTTGTCAAATGCTTTTTCTGCATCTATTGGTATGATCATGTGAGTTGTTTTTTTTTTAGTCTGTTGATGTCAACTTTTCTTAATTTAATTTTTATTTGATATTGGGGTATAATTGATTTACAATGTTGTGGTAGTTTCAGATGTACAGCAAAGTGGTTCAGTTATACATATATCCATTCTTTTTCAGATTCCTTTCCCATATAGGTTATTACAGAATATTGAGTAGAGTTCCCTGTGCTATACAAGTAGGTGCTTGTTTATTATCTATTTTATATATAGTATTGTGTATCTGTTAATCCCAAACTCCTAATTTATCTCCCCCCCAACTTTTCCCCTTTGTTAAACATAAGTTTGTTTTCAAAGTCTGTGAGTCTGTTTCTGTTTTGTAAATAAGTTTATTTGTATCATTTGTTTAGATTCCACATATAAGTGATATCATAGATACTTCTCTTTCTCTGCCTGACTTACTTCACTTAGTATGATAATCTCTAGGTCCATCCATGTTGCTGCAAATGGTATTATTTCATTCTTCTTAATGGCTGAGTAATATTCCACTGTATACGTGTACCACATCTTCTTTATCTATTTCTGTCAATGGACATTTAGGTTGCATCCATGTCTTGGCTATTGTAAATAGTGCTGCATAAACATTGAGGTGCATGTATATTTTTGAACAGTGTTTTCTCTGGATATATGCTCAGAAGTGGGATTGCTGGATCATATGGTAGTTCTGTTTTTAGTTTTTTAAGGAACCTCCATACTGTTCTCCACAGTGGCTGTACCAGTTTACATTCCCACCACCAGTGTAGGATGTCTCCCTTTTCTGCACACCCTCTTCAGTATTCATTGTAGACTTTTTTTAAACTTTAATTTAATTTAGTTTTGTATAGAGCAGGTTCTTATTAGTCATCCATTTTATACACATCGGTGTATACATGTCAATCCCAATCTCCCAATTCATCACAACACCACC
>NC_041218.1:57455877-57456445 GCF_002837175.3 Physeter macrocephalus
GAAGCAACCTAAATGCCCATCAACAGACGAATGGATAACGAAGATGTGGTACATATATACAATGGAATATTACTCAGCCATAAAAAGGAACGAAATTGGGTCACTTGTAGAGACGTGGATACATCTAGAGAGTATCATACAGAGTGAAGTAAGTTAGAAAGAGAAAAACAAATATCGTATATTAACGCATATATGTGGAACCTAGAAAAATGGTACAGATGAATCTGCCCTGCAGACAGATTCATCTGTACCATTTTTCTAGGTTCCACATATATGCGTTAATATACGATATTTGTTTTTCTCTTTCTAACTTACTTCACTCTGTATGATACTCTCTAGATGTATCCACGTCTCTACAAGTGACCCAATTTCGTTCCTTTTTATGGCTGAGTAATATTCCATTGTATATATGTACCACATCTTCGTTATCCATTCGTCTGTTGATGGGCATTTAGGTTGCTTCCATCACCTGGCTATTGTAAATAGTGCTGCAGTGAACATTGGGGTGCATGTGTCTTTTTGAATTATGGTTTTCTCTGGGTATATGCCCAATAGTGGGATTGCTGGA